>NC_079217.1:39136833-39351833 GCF_029633865.1 Lampris incognitus
GTGCGTGTGTATGTGTGTGTGTGTGTGTGTGTGAGAGAGAGAGAGAGAGAGAGAGAGAGAGAGAGAGAAGAGAGAGAGAGAGAGAGAGAGAGAGAGAGAGAGAGAGAGAGAGAGAGAGAGAGAGAGAGAGAGAGTGTGTGTGTGCATGCCCATTGGCAGGGCATATATGTGCACGTTCATATGTGTGTGTCTGTGTGTGTGTGTGTGTGTAAGACAGAGAGAGAGAGAGAACAAGCTAGCTTGAGGTGAAATCTGCTATGCATGTCTGCTTCACTCTACAGCCATCTGAGTGCCAGCATGTCCTTACCACGTTGGCCATGGTGACATCTGAGTATCTCCTCTTGTTTCAGTGCATGTGTGTTCACTCGCCATGATTAAGAACAAGGTGTCCATGTATATAATGAGTACCTGAGGCAATTAGATCTGATCCGTCTCTCTCTCTCGCTCTTTCTCTCTCTCGCTCTCTCTCTCTCTCCTCGATGGCAGCTCACTGAGTGAGTTCACTGACATTGTTCAAGTGAGAATCCCTCATTAAGAAGTCATCACTGCTTGAGGGGACAAGGAGAAAATGTAGCGATATATATATAATTCAGATATCATTTAACAAAAGTTACATCAGTAATCAGTAATCCAATACTGACACTGAGTTCTTTTGTCTCGTTTTTATCGACTCGTGAAATCCCTTTTACATTTAAGTGGCGTTAACTGAAAAATGAAATTAGTTTGGCTTCCTGAACCAAACCTGTTTGGACGTGTGTAAATGCTGGACCTTTTTTAGTGAAAACATGCTTGATTGTGTCTAATGTGGCCTGGAGTGTTTTGTTTGAGCAGAGCCCAGACTTCTGCTGCATGGAAGGTTGTCAGGGGCCAGCGGTAAAGGTCTGTGGACGTTCCAGGTCTGAAGATGGTCAAATGAATGAATATGAAGCAGCTGCAGATGAGCAAGCCTGCTCAACCAAGCTTCCTTGCATAAAAGAGAAAAAAATAAACCCAGTACATCCCCTTTTAACCTAAATGACAGTACTGCTGCCAACTCCCTCCCCTCTCCTCTTTGATCACACGCAGGAAACCAAGCCAGACATTAATTTGATCAGCCCAGAGGGAGATGTGATGCACCTCCATAATCTGTCATGGAAGAGGACTTGATGACTCTGAAGCCCCTGATATTATTGGACGGGGAAATGGAATACTGGTTTAGCGAATGGGAGTGAGGGGGTGTTTAAACCTTGCAGGGGCAAAGACGGCATTCAGAGCATATGCCAAATGCTCATTGGTGCATAGAGCAAGTAAGCGGGGGGGGTCATTAGATTACCATTTATGATATGTAGTAGAGCTCACATAGTGAACATGATGGTGTGTGTGTGTGTGTGTGTGTGTGTGTGTGTGTGTGTGTGTGTGTGTGTGTGTGTGTGTGTGTGTGTGTGTGTGTGTGTTTGGACAGTCTGGATGTTTGTCATTCCATTTGACTGATTAAATCAGCTCCCCATGCTGACAAAACATGGTGTGAGAGGGATAAAGAAAGTGACCCAACAATTGGTCAAGCTTCTCTTCTTGCATTCAAACACCCCCCCCCTTTTCTCTCTCCCCCCTCTCTTTCTTGCTGTCTGTCTGTGTGATTGTCTGTCTGTTTTCTGTCTGTCATTACATCTGTCCATCAGTTCCCGTATGCTCTGGCTGTGTATTTCTTTCTTCCTACTTGTTTCTCCCACTGTCCTTCACTCCATCTGTCCCTTAGTCTCTCTCTCTTGCTCTCTCTCTCTCTTGCTCCCCCCCCCCCCCCCAAGCTAGTGTACTGAACCATCATTTACAGAAGCAAGGGTAGCGATGGGAGAACCATGCAGCACACAGTGAAATGACTGTAATGACTTATGGGCCATTCCATTGTAAGGACCAACTCAGTGTAAATATTTGGACTGTCTGATGTCTGCCTATGGAAGGAGAGGCTGTCCAGGCACACTGCTTGATACATATTGGGTATGTTAAGAGGGAGAGAGAGGATGGAATGGGTAGAGGAGAGAGGAAAGAGAATGGCTATTCATAAGAGATGGATAGATTGGAGACAAATAAAGAGGAGATGAAATCAGAAGAAATCGTATGATATTTAGTTTTAGGACATTAGTTAGCGCTCCCATGGAGACAGACTGTTGACTTCAATGCAAGCAATGAAGGAACATTTCTGCAGCAATTGATGTGACATTAAGTGTGTGTGTGTGTGTGTAAGCCTAGTAATGTTTGGATATTTTGTAGGTATTGATGTTTTTTCTCAAAAGCACCGTGACCCCTCGTTCTTTCATTGAAATGGACTGACCCGACGGCTGCTATCTCCACCTCTTGTGGATTTCGGCTGTCACACCCAGTTCTGGAGACAGCTGAGACATCATTTGTCAGCTTCATAATAAAATGATGGCTCTAATAACACCAACATCGTCAAAGTTATGTTCTTCATCTTCAGTCAGCCCTTTCAGTCTTTTTCCGGCCGTTGTAAATGTTTTCATATTTATGTATGTACATATGTGTGCACTCAATGTGCATGCAGTGTCCGTCCTTGCCGGCACCCCGGCGTTGGCCATCAGACCTCTGGAGCTTGTTCAGAAAGCTGCAGCTCGTCTGGTGTTCAACCGTCCTAAGTTCTCCCACACAACTCCCCTTCTCATGTCCCTACACTGGCTCCCAGTAGCTGCTCACATCCAGTTTAAGACTGGTGCTAGCCTACAGGGCAGTGAAGGGAACAGCTCCTTCCTATCTCCAGGCCATGGTCAAGCCCTACACCCCCGCCCGACCACTTCGCTCTGCTGCCTCGGGACGCCTGGTTGACCCGTCACTCAGAGGCCCCTGCTGCCGGTCGACCCGGTCACGGCTCTTTTCTGTCCTGGTGCTACAGGGGTGGAATGAACTCCCCACTGATGTCAGGACAGCAGAGTCGCTGCCCATCTTTCAGCGCAGGTTGAAAACTCACCTCTTTAAGAACTATTACCCTGTTACTTGTCCTTAGCACTTATTGTATTCACTCATTTAAAAAGCAAAAAAATCTCTTTGTTGTGCTTTTACTTTAGCACTGGTTTTTGCTCTTAGATGCTTGTTTAGAGAGAAGACCCACTTATGACCTCTGATGACTAGTAGTTCTCCTGATTTCCTACATTAAATGCACTTATTGTAAGTCGCTTTGGATAAAGGCGTCAGTTAAATGACTATAATGTAATGTAATGTAAATGCAAGGGAGTGACACGTCTACCTGGGATTATATCGTGTGAATGTGTTTCATGTATGTCAGTGCTTACGATGTGCACATGTTCCATGTGTGTGAGTGTGTGAGTCTTTATCTGTGTTTGTGTGTCTGAATTGAGGTTTATAGAACAGGTGCTTAAAAATCAGTGTGTGAAACAATTTAGCTGACGATATCTCCAACAAATACACAACACAGACACACACACACACATACACACACACACACACATACACACACACACACACACGTACACAGAATCATGGATTAATGTGTCAAGTGCTCATCCTTTATTAAGCTTGGAAAATAAGTGAATATTTAACAAAGGAGCCAGTATCCTCGCTAAATACTTAATTGGCCTTTTAGCTAGAGTTTGGTGTGTGTGTGTGTGTGTGTGTGTGTGTGTGTGTGTGTGTGTGTGTGTGTGTGTGTGTGTGTGTGTGTGTGTGTGTGTGTCCTCGTCCCAAATGTCCATCTAATAGAACTTCAAAATCATGACATCCGTGCAGTGAAACCACAAGTACACTGACACAGTGATTCATCCACGTCAGGATCGGTAGTCATCCATACTGACAATATGTTAACCATATCCTTCCTTTGCACAGTTAAGTCAAGTCAGTTTTATTTGTATAGCCCAATATCACAAATCCCAAATTGAAATATTTATTACTTCATTCATTTTTGGCATTTTCAGCCTTTGCTTGGCAGGGCAGGATTAGAGAGACGGGGTGAAGAGAACAGGGAAAACACGCAGCAGAGGTCCCGCTGCTGGATTCAGATGTGGGACAGAGCGGTTGGGTGTGAACCTGGATGGGACGCACCAATGCCAACTGATCCGCCTTTATCCTCATATGAGTACAGATCATGAAACCAGGGTCGCACAGTGTGTTTTTGATGAAGTCGGTGGTCGCATTGCAAGTGAGATCTTAATGTTTAATGTTTAATCTCCTTTAGTGATTTTAAAATGTATTTTACAATATCTGGGTAACTTCTAATGCAGCATACAGTTAAATAAATAAAAAAAGGTGGATAAAAAGCTCTTACGGGCACCATTTACATGTGGTATTACATTTGTAATGTATAGATGCTGAATTCTTTCTGTGTTTCATGTACCAAAGGAGAAATAATCTGTTTTTCCCATAAATGACACCCTTCAAATGACAGCCTTTCTGTTTTCAGTCAATCAGCCTCCCATTCTATTCTCCCCCCCCCCCACCCCCTTTCTTCCCAATTGTACTTGGCCAATTACCCCACTCTTCCGAGCTGTCCTGGTCGCTGCTCCACCCCCCCTGCCGGTCCAGGGAGGGCTGCAGACTACCACATGCCTCCTCCGATACATGTGGAGCCGCCAGTCGCTTCTTTTCAACTGACAGTGAGGAGTTTCACCAGGGGGACATAGCGCGTGGGAGGATCACGCTATTCCCCCCAGTCCCCCACCCCGGCCGACCAGAGGAGGCACTAATGCAGTGACCAGAACACATACCCACATCTGGCTTCCCACCCGCAGACACGGCCAATTGTGTCTGTAGGGATGCCTGACCAAGACAGGGGTAACACGGGGATTCGACCCGGCGATCCCCATGTTGGTAGGCAACGGAATAGACCGCCACACCACCCGGATGCCCATTCCAATCTATTCTGAACACATGTCTAAAAAAACTCTCACTCACCATCACAGTTTTACTTTTCATTTTCAGTTGTACTTACAGTAGTTTCACCCATTCTGGATGGTTCTTCACTGTAAATGTAAATAACGGCTTTTAAATACCTGCTTGATTGCTTAAGGTGGGACCAGTAATCCCCTTTGAGGTTAAAAAGAGATGAAATGACTTGTTAAGGGATAGGGCAGAACTGTAGGTAAATAGTACTTAATCAATAGTAGTAATCAACACACACACACACACACACACACACACACACACACACACACACACACACACACACACACACACACACACACACACACACACACCTCTATACAATAGGCAAAGTTCACAGTTCATTAGTTTTTTTATTGAGTGAGCTAATGCATGTTCTTAATGGGATCCTGTATTGCTTATTGACACTCATCAATAAGTCAACTTTATTGACTGAAAACTGCACTGGATTCTCAGAGACCTATCTATTACGTGATCTCTTTCTCTCTCTTACACACACGCACACGCACGCGCGCGCACACACACACACACACGCACACACACACACGCTCGCGACGCACGCGTCAGCATTATAGTGACAGGGTGACTCAGTCGGGCATCGGTTCGCTGTGTTGATGTTCTCATTTAGGGACGTGCCGGGTGGTTTGTCTGCTGTCAGGTCGGTTCGCACGCTCATGCTGAACTGTTCTCTGACCTCTCTCAGGTTTGAAAGTGGTCATCGATAAACTGTACTCCCTCTTTTCCCCAGTGGCCCCCCACCACCACCATAGACTATTTCTGTTGTATTATGTTGTACTGTAAGCGGGTAGAGAAGGGGAGAAGACCATAATGGCCCCTGATGTTTTATATATATATATATATGTGTGTGTGTGTGTGTGTGTGTGTGTGGGTGTGTATATATATATATAATATATATATATATATATATATATATATATAATCCAGTGAGTCAAGTAAATCTTTTATTAGACAGTACAAGCCTGTTTCATGCCGTAAACAATCATCTGTCACTCTGATGGTTGCTTACTGCCCACAGTTTGCATATAGAGCCAACCGATCCACAGAAGACGCAATATCTACCACACTCCACCTCATTTTGTCACACCTGGAAGGGAAGAACACCTATGCCACCATCATACCACAACAACTGGCGGAGAGGCTGAGGTTGCCGGACATGGACACTGGTACCTGTAACTGGGTCCTGGACTTCCTGACGTGGAGACAGCAGACAGTCAGGGTGGGCAGCCACACATCAAATTCCATCTTAGTGAGCACAGGTTCACCCCGGGGCTGCGTCCTGAGCCCCCTCTTGTTCACCCTGCTAACCCATGGCCGTACTGCCAAATTTGACACCAACCACATCATCAAGTTTGCAGATGATACAACAGTAGTGGGTCTCGTGAGCAATAATGATGAATCTGCATACAGGATGGAGGTGGAGCAGCTAATGGCGTGGTGTGAATCCCACAACCTCTCCCTGAATATAAGCAAAACAAAAGAGATGGTGATTGACTTAAGGAGGGGAAGCAGGCACCATCATACGCCGCTGATCATCGATGGTGCCACTGTGGAGACAGTCAGTAAGATCAAGTTTCTGGGAGTTCACCTGGCGGACGACCTGAGCTCAACCATTAACACCTTGGCCATCGTTAAAAAGGCCCAACAGCGGCTCCATCCCCTCCGGAGACTTAAAAGGGCAAGCCTCCCCATTCCAGCCCTCACCACCTTCTACACTGAAAGCATTCTAACCTACGGTCTCACTTCCTGGTTCGGTAACTGCAAAGCGGCCCAACAACACCAGCTGAACAGGATAGTGAAGACAGTCTAGCAAGATCATTTGTGCCCCTCTGCCCTTCCTGTTGGAGATTTACCATCAACGCTGTGTTCACAGAGCCTCCAGCATCATTATGGATCCCCACCACTCTTCTCTCAACCTGTTTTCCCTCCTGCCGTCTGTCTGGGAAGAGGTACAGGAGCATCTGTGCTAAATCCAGCAGAATGCTAAATAGCTTCTACCCACAAGCAGTCAGAGTTATTAACAAACTGTGCCCCCCCCCCCCCCCACGGTCATGCCCATCCAACTACCCTCTCGGCCCCCCCCCAAGTGCTGGTCTCAGCATTTAAACTGAAATGGCACTTTAATTGACTGTGTTGCCATTAAATTGACCATGTTGTTAATTGTTTGTGATTTTTTGTTTCGTTCTCTCTGTTTTTATGTTTTTAGTGGTATAATTTTTAGGGAATTTTTGGATGTGTGTTTTTATTTTTTTCTGTTGCACTGCTGTGGGCTGGGGGAAACGGCACTTCGTTTTTATTTATGTGTGCAGGTACATAATGAAAATGACAATAAACTAAATCTTGAATATGTATATATATGTGTGTGTGTGTGTGTGTGTGTGTGTGTGTGTGTGTGTGTGTGTGTGTGTGTGTGTGTGTGTGTGTGTGTGTGTGTGTGTGTGTGTGTGTGTGTGTGTGTTAGTTTATGTGGTAGATGTATGTGGCAGCACTTTCCTGTTCGTCTCTCCTCACCTCTGCTCTGGTATGGGGAAAAATGTGGCATTTGTGCTTGTTTTCATTTTTTTTTTTTTTTTGGTAAGTAACAATTAACAAATCTCTCTCTCTCTGTCTGTCTGTCTGCCTGTCTGTCTCTCTCTCTGTCTCTGTCTCCCCACAATGTCCCGATGTTTGTCCTTTCTGTGAGGCAGTAGAAACAGCTTTTCACTGTTTAACAGTGTGGACAATTTGAAAACCTGTTTGTTGGTTTAAATACATCGTTTGGACCACTCGTGAGACATAGGGTTAGGGTTAGGGTTAACCCTAACCCTAACCCTTTTGAAACTGTTTTTGGTTTTATGAGCTGGGTTACAATAAGAAGCAGAAGTTGGAATATCAGCTGTTGGACATTCTGTTGGGGAGGCTTTCTATTCTACATTATTGAAATATCCGTTAGTATTATGAACAGGAAAAACAAAATGGAGGCCATAACAGGGATTGAAGTCATATCTTTTTCGTTTCGCTTCCATTCATCAACGTGCTATAACAGTGTGTTTTTCATTTGTTCCAGGATGAAATAGTCTTTACAAGTGTTTTTGGTTGAAATCTGCTTTAAATGTGTTTCTTAATTTGTTGGTGCAGAGGTATAGAGATATATTTAAGGTAAACATTGAATAAATGTACAGATATATTTGTATGTTTCTAATGTAAATTAGATAAATGTGCTTTTGAAACTCAAATCTGTCTCTCTCTCTCTCTCTCTCTCTCTCTCTCTCTCTCTCTCTCTCTCTCTCTCTCTCTCTCTCTCTCTCTCTCTCTCTCTCTCTCTCTCTCTCTGAGCGGAAGTGCGAGTGAGTGGACGGAGCGACGGCGTTTTTTTTGCTTCGGTGTGAGTGAAAATTTCCATGCTTTCTCTTTCTTTTCTGTATCTATTTTCGTGATTAGTTTGTTGTTAGGTGGTCAATTTTTTGGGGTGTAGTTTGGTGGTGCGGTTGGCAGCCGGGCACTATGCCCGTTGTCAGTAGTAGTGCGGAGCTGGAGAAGCTGACACGCCGTCATGCGGTTAAGATATTGCCGAGTATCGGCTGTTCAGTGGAGGAGGCCAGCTATGCTGTTGGAGAGGTTGTCGGGTTTGAAAGTGTGAAGTCTGCTTCGCGTATGAACAAAGCTGTTGTCATCTTCTTAGATGACGTGGCCAAAGTTGGAAAGGTTGTGGAAAATGGCGTCGTGATTCGCGACTCTTTCACCCCTGTTCTCCCGCTGGTGAACCTGGCAAAGAAGGTCACTATTTCAAACGCGCCTCCGTTCATTAAGAACGAAGTGTTGGCCACGGAGCTGTCGCGTTTCGGGCAGCTGGTGTCCCCCATTAAATTGGTTCTGCTTGGGTCCAAGTCGCCAAAACTAAGACACGTTGTGTGTCACAGAAGACAGGCGTTCATGATCCTTAAGGACAACACGGGCGATTTAAACCTGACTTTCACGTTCAAAGTGGACGGTTTTAGTTATACCGTGTTTGCCACCTCTGAGACGATGAAATGCTTCGGTTGCGGTGCAGAAGGACATGTGGTTCGGTCTTGCCCTGAGGCCGGACAGCAGACCAGCTCGAACCCGCCCGACGCGCCGCGGCCCGACGCGCCGCGGCCCGACCGGCCCTTCCGCGGTGTCTTCACAGTGTGGAAGATGGTGGTGAAAGAGAGGACAAAGCAATGCGACTCCCTGTACTGGTTGTTGAGGGAGCCTGTGGCGCATGGAGGACGTCTGAACACACCCTGCTGGGCAGGATCGGCAGTCACAGAAGTGTTTTGCAGAGCAGGTTTTCTAACCCTTGAATCGGTGGTGCGCACTGCTGGACCTGACTTGTGCAATGCAGCTGCTCTTGCGGCTGGTCTGGGAGTGCGTTCTGTGAGGATCATCAACAGGCTGCTTGAACACTGGAAACGCTGTCTGACGAGACATGAATCCGTCCTGTTAAATGAATACAGCAATGGTTTGATCGTGCCTAATGTCGATGATCCTTTTCCTTGTTTAAGTATTCGTCCCAGCTTTGATGACTGTTCAGGTTTTTTTTTTTTACTGAGAAGAGAAGTACTTTTCTAAATTTAGAAGAAGCAAAAGGCAAATTACTGTATGGAACGATGGTTAAATGTCTAAACAAGGGTAAACTACATGACCGTGTCGACACACCTTGGCGAAGTCATCTGGGCTTGGGAGTCGATGTCAGACCTGCTTGGAGGGGTTTATATAAACCGCCATTAACAAAGAAGGTTGCTGACTTGCAGTGGAGGATTGTGCATGGGATAGTAGCAGTTAATGCTCTTCTCTCTTTTATTGGTCAGGGTGTGAGTGATAAATGTATTTTTTGCCCTTACAAAGAAACTGTTTTCCACTGTTACCTGGAGTGCGTGCGCCTGGTACCACTGTTCATTGTTGTTGGAGAGTTTATTCAGAAAGGTAGGGGAGGTTTTCTCCAAGCACACTTTCATTCTGGGGTTTGTGTATAAACGTACTGTGAAAGACAAATGTCAACTGATGAATTTCATCCTGGGACAAGCGAAACTGGCCATATATATAAGCAGAAAAAGAAAGATAGAAGACTCAGTAGACACTGAGGTAAAGCTGCTGTTTACTAGAATGGTAAAAGCCAGGATGATTCTTGATTTCAATTATTACAAAGAAATGAAAGATACCCAGCAATTCAGTGCTATCTGGGCTTACAGGGAAGTGTTGTGCTCAGTAAAAGATGACCAACTTGTTTTTTCTGGAGAATTGATGTGATTTACCTTTTATTTTCTACGGAATTTTATTTATTGGCTTTGGTTTGAATATGATTGTATTTTTCTAAAATAAAAGTCACTTTTTAAAAATCAAAAAAATCTCTCTCTCTCTCTCTCTCTCTCTCTCTCTCTCTCTCTCTCCTCTCTCTCTCAATTAAATTCAACAGGGCTTTATTGTCATTATCATATTCTGTACACATCATTGCCAAAGCACAAGGTGGTACAGAACAGTACAGTGTAGTTTAACATACATACTATAATAAAAAAAAAAACGTTGCTGTATTGTTAAAAACAAACAACCAACCAATTTAACAATACTGTAACGTGCATGGATAAGTAGACACGTTTGCCGTGAGCTAACGGGTAGGATTGTTTAGTCGAGCGGTTTGCGATGTCTCCCGCGGTGCGGGAGATACGGGTTCGCGTCCCGCCTGCGGCAGTTTCTGTGGTTGCCTTCCAAATTCTCTACTTGTTCAGAAGCGGGATGAGCGCGGACGCGCTTCCCGAAGGAGGGGGGTAGTGAATGTCTCACGCGGTGCGGGAGATACGGGTCCCGGCTGCGGCAGTTCCTGTCGTTGCTCTCCGAATTCGCTACAATATATTTAATAGTGCAAACGTAAATTTAAAGAGAACTAGAAAAGGAAGAAACCTGTGTGTGTGTGTGTGTGTGTGTGTGTGTGTGTGTGGAGCGGGGTGCCCTCCCTCTCTCGTTGTGCCCTTGGTCTCTTTATCTACTCCCTTCTGTCTCTCCTGTCTCAGCCCTCGTCTGTATTATTGATGAGGGGTGATGACTGGTTATTAAGAGGTAGTCCTTCTCTCCCGTCGGCGAGAGTTCACCCGAGGATATCGGCTCGGAGGCGCGGGCAGCCCTCGCCCCAGCGCTCCATATGGGAGGACGGGAAGGGCCTGACGAGACGGGAAGGGCCTGAGCGCCACAGCTGGACCTGATGTTAAATGTTTACGCTTTGGTCTCCGGTATATTTAGCACATGGTATCAAACCGCGGCCAAAAGTCGCAACTTATCTCGGCTGACTGCACGAAGTCCATCTGCTCTAAAAAGTCTTAATGTATCTAACTCAATGAGGACCCTCATCAGAGACTTGTTAGGAGGAGGGCTAATGAGCGTTTGGGCGGCTTTTGGAAGGAAATGGGGGATGGTTGCTCTGAGAGAGAGAAGATACTCGTGATGTAATGCAGTAGAGGTGCTTTTGGTAGGATGTATTCTCTGCTCTAACGGGGGGGGGGGGGTGCCTGTTGGAGTGAGAGGTAGAAGATGAACGAGCCCATTGACAGCCCAAAAAAAGACGACAGAATATGCGGCATCGGTGGGCAGATGAATAAACTGACTGATTAATTTAATCATTTATTGATTGATGGAGAGAGAGAGAGAGAGAGAGAGAGAGAGAGAGAGAGGGAGAGGAGAGAGAAGAGAGAGAGAGAGAGAGAGAGAGAGAGAGAGAGAGAGAGAGAGAGAGATCCACATGACATGAGAAATTAAGTCATGGCGCTGACTGTCGCTGATTTTACTTTACCACAGGGGGGAGCTGTGGTTCTTCCGTGACTGGTCTATTAGATGGCCATGATGGCATGGGAATGCTTGTGTGTGTGTGTGTGTGTGTGTGTGTGTGTGTGTGTGTGTGTGTGTGTGTGTGTGTGTGTGTGTGTGTGTGTGTGTGTTGTGTGTGTGAGAGAGAGAGAGAGAGAGAGAGAGAGCGAGAGAAAGGGAGAGAAAGAGAGAGAGAGAGAGAGAGAGAGAGAGAGAGAGAGAGGAGAGAGAGAGAAGGTAATGTGTGACTACTGCATGTTAATCTGTTGTGTGGTAATTTCAACATTAGTTTGTGGCCAAATGGGTCCCCTTAACGTTTGAATGATAATTTGATAATTTTGATAATTGTGCCTTTGTGTGTGTGTGTGTGTGTGTGTGTGTGTGTGTGTGTGTGTGTGTGTGTGAGAGAGAGAGAGAGAGAGCGAGAGAAAGAGAGAGAGAGAGAGAGAGAAGAGAGAGAGAGAGAGAGAGAGGAGAGAGAGAGAGAGAGAGAGAGAGAGAGAGAGAGAGAGAGAGAGAGAAAAGGTAATGTGTGACTACTGCATGTTAATCTGTGTGTGGTAATTTCAACATTAGTTTGTGGCCAAATGGGTCCCCTTAACGTTTGAATGATAATTTGATAATTTTGATAATTGTGCCTTTGTGTGTGTGTGTGTGTGTGTGTGTGTGTGTGTGTGTGTGTGTGTGTGTGTGTGTGTGTGTGTGTGTGTGTGTGTGTGTGAGAAAGAGAGCGAGAGAGAGAATGTAACAATTACCTTTTAATAGTAAGTGCATGCCAAATAATAGTAAGTGCATGCCGCTTCTCCCTCTCGTAGCCCCCTTCCCATCCACCCCTGTATGTCTGTGTTATATTCATCTGTCGTCTTGTTTCACTCCATTTATTGTAAAGCGACTTTGAGTACTAGAAAAGCTCTATATAAGATTGATTTATTATTATTATTATTAACTATAATAACACTTTCTTCTGTATTATGTAACATTAAAGCTGCAAGGAGATTATAGTGGTACTAAGACATAGGCGGCTGGGATCTGTGATGAAAGATAATGCCAACATTAACTGTGTGTGAATTCCCAAGGAGTTTGGCTTACAGAAATACATGCCCTATTAGAGTGAATTATTGCATGAATGTGGTGCTGCGGCGTGCACAGTATCTGGTAGAAAAGCTATTGGGGGGAAGGGGGGGGGGTTTGGTACAGCACGTTGCAGATAGACCTCACAACGCCGGCTCACAAGGAGTAATCCACCTTGCTCCACTTCTGTCTGCACCACCACTAAACCTGTTTCTTTCTGCGCCTACATCAAAATGCGAAACTCATCCATCCATTTTCACGCTCTCCATTGATCTTTCTTTCTTTTTCTTTCTTTCTGCCGTTGCTGTCATGCCTTCTATAATTCCTTGGTCCTGTCTTTACCTTTATCCATCCCCACCAGTTTTAGCGTAGTCATGCTTAAGAGAAGCACTCAGTTTTAGTGTCACCATACATCTCTGTCTTATAGCGCTTAGCCAATACACTGACTCAGGCAAAGTTTGTAGTGCGCCTCATCAGCACTTTACATCCCTTGACTGTGTGTGCGCGGTGGTATGTGTGTCTGTGTCTTTGCAGTTTGCATAGTAAAATAGCAAAATGTATATATATATATCAGCGAGAGAGAGAGAGAGAGAGAGAGAGAGAGAGAGAGAGAGAGAGAGAGAGAGAGAGTCTGTGTGTTTGTTTTGAGATTGCAATAATACTTTTGTAAGGAAAGGCAATATACTGCCTTCTCCCCCCAGGCCTATTTAGAGAGGAGAGGTGAGAGGAGGAAGAGTGGGAGATAACAATAGGAGGCTGCCATGATATTATCGGATGAAACAGTGTGTATGCTTAAGTGTATGCGCACGCACAAACAGACACACACACACACACACAAACACATGTGCCCACACACACCATACTGCAGTAGTTGCTCTGATTTGAAGTGAAATTCTGTAGTGAAAACATTTTGAATTTCCATCTGTATTTGTGTTCAAGGACTGCAAAGATGTATATAGTTACTGTTGGGATAGGCTCCAGCATCCCCGCGACCCTGAGAGCAGGATAACCGGTATAGATAATGGATGGATGGATATATATATGTGTGTGTGTGTGTGTGTGTGTGTGTGTGTGTGTGTGTGTGTGTGTGTGTGTGTGTGTGTGTGTGTGCAAGATAGCGAACGTGTGTGCTGTGGTCAACAAGTTTATAGTATGTGTGTGTTTGGGGGAGTGTGCATATGTGTGTGTATGAGTACATGTATGTCTAATGTATGTGCATCTTGGTGTCAGAGCTGTGGCCCCTGTAGTATTTACCAGCCGCAGTGCAGTGCAGCACTGGTGCACTGGTCCGTGATCGAATGCAGACTCTCATTCCAGTGTACAATTTCACGCCTGACCATAGCAGCTGTGAAGTTAACACACACCCCCACTCAAATTGGAACCACGAGACTTCTGTTGATATCATTCAACCAGCAACCCCAGCAATCCGTCCCAGCCTGGACGTTACCTTAAATCTAATGCTAACCCTAATCTTTCACTTGTTTTTCTCAGTAAGCATAAAAGCTTCTAGACTGACAGGCGTGGATGATGCCGGGTGACCAAGCTTGTGCGCATGTGTGTGCATGCGCGCGCGTGTGTGTGCGTGTGTGCGTGCGTGCATGTGTTATATAAATGCCTTCGATAAATCTTGCAGGGAGAATGGTGTGATGTAGAGATGATGAATAGTGTAAGGTCTAGTGCAAGCAATGTAATTCCCTGCCAATACACACACTTGCACAAGAATAATGAGCCACTGAGGATCATACAGGGAAATCCTTACACATACATCATCACATGTGAACACACACACACACACACACACACACACACACACACACACACACACACACACACACACACACACACACACACACACCTGTTAAAAGACACACTTTGAGGGGCCGTTAGGAACAAACCACACACAAGTTATTCCCATTCCTTTAGGAATTCCAATGTTTGTAGTATTCTTTTAGATGTTAATCTTTCTGATGGATTACATTTATATAGCTCTTTATTCTGACAGCTCCTTTGGCAGACCAAATTTCCTCAATTGCTGCAGAAAGAACATCCTCTGCTGGGCCTTTTCGAGGATGGCGTTGAAGTTGGTCTCCCACATCAGTGCTTTAGAAATTGTAGCTACCAGAAACTTGAAGGTCTCCATGGTTGACGCACAGCTGTTGGATATTGTGAGGGGGGTCAGTGCTGAGGGGTGTCTCCTAAAGTCCACTGTCATATCCACAGTCTTGAGCATATTCAGCTCCAAGTTGTTCTGTCTGCACCAGAGCACCAGCTGCTCAACTTCCCACCGATATGTAGACTCATTGGCATCCTGGATGAGTCCAAAGACCGTAGTGTTGTCTGCAAATTTCAGGTGTAGCAGCTGGGTCCTTGGAGGTGCAGTCGTTGGTGTGGAGGGAGAAGAGCGGTGAGGAGAGGACACATCCTGTAGGAGCACTAGTGCTTACTGTCTGCATACCAGAAGTGACTACCCCCAGTCTCACCTGCTATTTCCTGCTTGTCAGGAAGCTGGTGATCCACTTACAGATGGTGGGGGATACAGTGAGCTGGGGGAGTTTGGAGGAGAGGATTTCTGGAATGATGTTGTTGAACGCTGAGCTGAAGTCCACACACAGGATCCTTGCATATGTCGCTGGGCAGTCAAGGTGTTGCAGGATGTAGTGCAGTCCCATGTTGACTGCATCATCCACTGACCTGTTTACTCAGTAGGCAAATTGCAGGGGGGTCCAACAGGTGTCCTTTAACATTCTTGTGGGGCGACACCAGTTGTTCGAAAGATTACATGACCACAGATATCAGAGCAACAGGCCTGTAGTCATTCAGTCCAGTGATGGAGGGTTTCTTTGTGACCAGGATGATGGTGGAGCATTTGAAGCAGGAGGGGACTTTCACACAGCTCCAGGGATCTGTTGAAGATCTGCGTGAGAACTGGAGCCAGTGCACCTGTTTACCTGTTCACCTGTTCCAGTTTACCTGGATTATTGAGCATGCATAAAGACATTGGAGCCAGTTGGTCAGCACAGACTTTAAGACAGGATGGGGCTGGGGGCACCATCTGGACCCGGTGCTTTCCTCGTCTCCTGTCTCTGCAAAAGCTGGCTCATGCCCTCTACATGTAGTATCTTGAGTGCAGCCTGAGTATCAGGGGGGAGAGTAGGGGGGTTGCCAGAGGTGTGGTGGGGGCTGTTGTCATTGGGCTGGAGTGGATGAAGGGTGTAAATTTGTCCCTCTCAAACCTGCAGTAGGAGGCATTCAGGGGATCAACCAGGTCTTTGTTTGCCTCAGTATGGGGGATGGTCTTCTGTAGTTTGGGATGTCTTGCATACCCCTCCATGCTGACACAGGGTCGTTGGCTGAAAACCTGTTTTTCAGCTTTTCAGTGTAGCTTCTTTTAGTCACTCTGATCTCCTTTGTCAGTGAATTTCTGGCCTGCTTGTACAGGGCTCTATCTCCACTACTGCAGGTATTCTGCTATGCCTGCTGAAGTTGTCTTAGTTTGGTTGTGAACCATGTCTTGTTATGGTTGTATGTGCAGAAGGTCTATAGGCACACACATCTTCACAAAACTCTAATCGGTGCAGCCAAAACAGTCTTGCAGTTCCTGCTTTGCTGGTCCATTTCTTCACTGTTTTAACCACGGGCTTTGTAGATTTTAGTTTCTGCCTGTAGGTTGGAATAAGATGAACCAAGCATCGATCAGAGTGCCCCAAAACTGCCCAGGGGACAGAGTGATATGCATCTTTAAGAATTGTGTAGCAGTGGCCCAGTGTGTTATTTTCCCTGGTGGGACAATAAATATGCTGTCTGTACTTCGATAGTTCTTGGTTAATTTTGCTCCGTTAAAGTCCCCAAGGATTATGAAGTGAGTCCGTATGTTTTTGTTCCAAGCCAGTAATCTGGTCAGCCACGGTTTGCTGTGCACCATTCACGCTGGTGGGACGTAAACACCGACCACGATAAAGGATGAAAACTCCCGCAGTGAACAAATGGCTTGCAGTTTATGAACGATGTCTCAAAGTTAGGCTGCAGTATTTACCCAACACTGTGACATTTGTACACCAACCTTCGTTTATGTAGAAGCAAATTCCTCCGCCCTTCTTTCCCTCGATCGCGCCATTACGCGATCCGCTCGGTGTAGGCGGAAGCCCGGCAGATGTAATCCATTGTCGGACATGGATTCGCTGAGCCAGGTTGGACAGCAGAACGTGCGCAGTCCTTGTTCGTCCCGTTGAGGAGTAGCAGCTCATCCAGTTTTCTGGACATGGATTCGCCAGGTGAGTCGTAGGGTGTGCACATCGAAATCCCCGCCGTTGGAGCCTCATCAGCGCCCCGGCCCGCTTCCCCCTTCTGCGTCGCCTCCATGTCTCACAGAGAGCCGTGGTTCCTCCAACTAAGATCTCCAAAAACACTTTCCAGGTTTGTGAAAACTGCTGAAAAACTATCTGGAGTTAACTGCTTAATGTTAAGCAGTTCTTCTCAGGTGAAAGGAGTCGGGTTTGAGTAGCCAGACACAGCGAATAAACAAAAACGGAGAAAGTAGAGAGCTGTACTGTACTGACCTTGCCATCCATGGCACCATCTTGAGACATGTTTATTGGATTTTTAACGATTTTGTCTTTGATCATATTGTATTTGTATATATCTTTATTAATTTTATTTCCATTCATCCATGATAGGTCTGTACCATATGGATGGCATAGAAGTTGTTGTCTTGGTTTTTTTTAGCCATAGCATTTTCCCAGACATTAGATTGATACAATAATTTTATTATATTCTAGTGGTATGCATACTGGACCATATATTTGCCAACATTTTTGGAAAGTTATCATTTTGCTTTTGCTATCTATTAAATCATTTACAAATACTGTATTTTTATCTAATTGTTTGTTTACATAGGGACATCATCAATCAAACATATTACTACTGATTTGAAGATACATCCTAGGATGCACTGGGTCACATATGTCCTTGGGTGTTTTGGGTCTTTCAGCATCATACACACTTGCTCAGGTCAACCAGCCAGGGTTGATCAGGCCCTGGATTGTGTCCCAGCAGCATTGGCCAACAGATCATTCCTCCTGATCCAAAGCCATCTGGAGGCCCTCTCTGCAGCCTCCATGCTAGACTTGATGGCTTTCCTTTTTGCAGCCCCAGTGAGGCCAAGTAGAGTGTAGATCTTGCACAGTGAGTGGCCAGCAAAGCCTCTATACCCCACTTCTATGGGCTCACAGTGCACCTTCCAGCCTCTCCTCTGGCACTGATCCACCAGCTTTTGGTACTTGGACCGCTTCCACTCATTTGCCTCTTCCATCTGGTCCTCCCAGGGAACTGGTCAGCTCTATAAGGGGCACCTGCTGTGAAGATGCAGGCCGATGATAGCACTACATCTGGCCTGAACCAAGTTGTCATAATGTTGTCCGGGAACCTGAGCTGAGACTCTGCTATCTCCTGGGTTCTCCACTTCCTGCCTGTCCACATCATAATGCCTGCTGCCACTCTAGAGTCCTTGAAGTCCCGATAGAGCAATGCCTCTCTTGTGTGAGAAACCCTGAACTCCTCGTCGAGGCTGCTGATAGGGAGATGGAAGTTGTTGCTCCTCCCATACAGTGCTGCACTGCTAAGGCTGCGCGGTAGCCCCAGCCATCTCCAGAGGTAGCTACTGATCTTACTCTCCAAGGTCTCCACTGTCAACAGGGTTACCTTGTAAACCAGCAGAGGCCAGAGGACTCAAGGTAATATGCCCTGTTGGTAAATCCAAGCCTTGAACCTGCCAGGTAGGCCAGACATGTCTACTGTGGTAAGCCAAATCTCAAGCTCCTTGATGGTTGCTTGGATTGCCACTGCATCCCTGAGGCTACCATCAAAGACCTTGTTTAAACTCTTAACTGATTTATCAGTGATGGATGGGATTGCAAAGCCATCCAAAAAGAAGTGAAACAGGTCCACCACTATACTAAGGAGCTATGGGCAGCACTTGTACACCTTATAGCAGGGGTGGGCAATCTTATCCAGAAAGGGCCGGTGTGGGTGCAGGTCTTTGTTCCAACCAAGCAGTTACACACCTGTGTCTCCTAATCAAGTTCCTCAACAAATACTCTACTGGTTGATTAGTGGGATCAGGTGTGTAACTGCTTGGTTGGAACAAAAACCTGCACCCACACCAGCCCTTTCTGTATAAGATTGCCCACCCCTGCCTTATAGGGTACTCCACTGGAGCTGGTTCTGGTTGCAGTAACCACCTCCTGGACTTCCTTCCAGGTGAGCTCTCTGGTGTTGAACTCCACCATGGGCAATGGTATGTCCAAAAGAGATCTGAGGGGCCCTAGGTCTTGCTGTCTATCAGGGTCACTCAGAGTGTTGTGCAGGAACCATGTTAAACCATATTATTTGTTGTAACATATTGATCTGGGGGGGTGATACTGGTATTTCAGCCACTTTGCAATAGCGTCTTCCATGAAAACTGACATCAAGGGAAATAAGTTATTTTTTAGCTGGTTGAAGGGGGTAAGTTTTAAGTGTAATATGGAAAGAGCCCTTTCTCATATATAGGGTAGAAGTTTTTAAGTAATCTGGCTGAGAACCAGTGTTGGTTATGGTAGATGATTTTAGAGAATAGGTTGAAAAGATTCAAGCCTCCCTCTTCAATTTTATTATATAAATATACTCTTTTGATTTGATCCGGGCTGTTATTCCTCATAAATGGAAATATTCTTTGTTCATATTTTTGATACAGTTGTTCTGAAAGGGTGGGTAAGGAACTTAATATGTACATCTACTGCTACTGTTTTCAGCTGCTTCTGTTAGGGGTCGCCAAAGCGGATCATCCGTTTCCATTTCTTCTTGTCTTCTGCATCTTCCTCTGTCACACCAGCCACCTGCATGTCCTCCCTCACCACATCCATAAACCTCCTTTTTGGCTGTCCTCTTCCTCTTCCCTGGCAGCTCCATATTCAGCATCCTTCTCCCAATATACCCAGCATCTCTCCTCCACACATGTTCAAGCCATCTCAATCTTGCCTCTCTTGCTTTGTCTCCAAACCATCCAACCTGAGCGGTCCCTCTAATATACTCTTTCCTAATCCTGTCCTTCTTCACCACTCCCAGTGAAAATCTTAGCATCTTCAACTCTGCCACCTCCAGCCCCGCCTCCTGTCTTTTCATCAGTGCCACTGTCTCCAAACCATATAACATAGCTGGTCTCACAACCATCTTGTTAAGGCTATTTTTCCATAGAGTCATATATTTTCCAGTCCAGGGAGATAGTATTTCTTTCTATTATCTGGAGTTTACTTTCAAAATTTATTTTTGTAATATTGCTCAGCTTTTCTGGGATACATATACCCAATATGTTGACTGGTCCATTTGTCATCTACATTTCACTTGGATATGTGTGTAGTTTTCAGGATAGTGAATGAGTTTGGTTTCATATATGTCTGTGAAAGGAAAATTACATATATATGCATGGTAATTCTGAATAATGTCCCTAATGGCCCCTCATATTCATGCATGCACATAAGCGCTCAACGTCACAGGTTGCACGCAACTTCCTTTGTGATGTGGGACATGCGCACCTTTGTGTCTCTTCAGAGTATACCTTTATCCTGCTGACCCTGTAATCACAAAACCAATTAGAGCATGAAACTGAAACAAGAGGGAGACCCACATTAGTATAGACACAGGTGTTTGACATAATCCAGTTAACACAATTATGAATGCACCAAGGCAGGTAAACAAAACACACACACACACACACCACTCTCTTTGTCCCCGTTCCTCTTTCTCTTTCATGACCACAGACACAGACACACACACACATACTATGTGACTGTTTTATTGTCTCCGTAAGGTTGGATCAATAACTCTGCGTAACACCGGGTCCTAAATAAGGATCATGGCAATATACTATATGTAAAGGATTTAATCTTAGACTTAATGTGTCCTGCCCTTTGTTTGTGTGCTTGGCTTGTAATGTGTATTTCTGTGTATATATGTGTTTATGCTGTATTTTGTTTGAATAATAACAAAATAGATAAAAAGCTAGGCCCACGATGACCTCATTTAAGGAAGAAAAAGCGTCTCTAGCGCCAGTTCCGGTCGTTCATTACTTGATTCACTCTTTGTTCCAGCAAAAGGTAATTCAAATGTCAGACTGTGGTGTCTCCGTCGTCTCCAGGTCCCCAAGTGTCTGGTCTTAAATGTTCCAATAGAGGTGCACACACTCACACTCGTACCTGCAAGTGGATGCAGGAAAACACACACACACACACACACACACACACACACACACACACACACACACACACACACACACACACACACACACACACACACACACACACACACACACTATTTAATTGTGCTACAGGAAAAGACTTAATGTGTTGATTATTATCTACGTACCCATAACTTCCATTTAATCCATATCCGTTTTGTTTTCTTGCTTTCATTTTCTCTGCAAAGTCTAAAAAACGAAAACCATATTGTTTCATGCCAAATGTGTGCAAATCATGAATTCTTAGCTTTTTCTCATAAGAAGAAGGTCACATTATATAAGACAGAAATAAATGGAGAATTTAACTTTTTTCTGGATTAGCAATAGTTTGACTACATATTTATACCATGGGTATGTTATCTTATACAACTGTTGAGTAGATAAAGTTGCATATTGTACCTTTAACCTTAAAATCCTTATTACATCCCCCAGCTGGTGACCTTTGACAGTCTTGATGTGGTCTGACTCACCGGATGTACACTATTGGTATAAGCCTGCCACTGGGTGACTATTTCAGTCGCCTAGTGGCAGGCCCCTGCTGCTTATTTCGGGCCACTTCCATTTTCTGTGTGTTACCGTATTCATAGCGTATTCATGTCAGCAGCACGGTGGCCCAGTGGTTAGCACTGTTGCCTCACAGCAAAGAGGGTCCTGGGTTCGTACCCCAGGCTGTCCCAGGTCCTTTCTGTGTGGGGTTTGCATGTTCTCCCCGTGTCCGTGTGAGTTTCCTCCGGATGCCCCGGTTTCCTCCCACCATCAAAAAGACATGCATGTTAGGGTTAATACTCCTGTCTGTGCCCCTGAGCAAGGCAGTGGAAAGAAGAACTGGAGTTGGTCCCCGGGAGCTGCAGCTGCCCACTGCTCCTATACAATAGGATGGGTGAAATGCAGCAGACACATTCATTGTAAGAATACAATGTCAAATAAAGTGGCTTTCATTCATTTCATAGCTGCATCCTGGGCTTAGCTCTGCCCAAGACAATTGTGATTGGTTTAAAAATACCAGAGCGTTTTTTTCCCCCTATACCAGAATGATAGGAGGTTCAGCCAGACCTTTCTCCAATGCTAGCACAGCGCTAACACAAAGTGTGGAGATGGGTTTGGGTATGGGAGACTAGTGTCAATGAGACAAATTTTTACATTTTTCATCCATCCATCCATCCATTATCTTAACCGCTTATCCTGCTCTCAGGGTCGCGGGGATGCTGGAGCCTATCCCAGCAGTCATTGGGCGGCGGACGGGGAGACACCCTGGACAGTCTGCCAGACCATCCCAGGGCTGACACACACACACACACACACACACACACACACACACACACACACACACACACACACACCTAGGGACAATTTAGTATGGCCGATTCACCTGACCTACATGTCTTTGGACTGTGGGAGGAAAAAAACTGGAGCACCCGGAGGAAACCCATGCAGACACGGGGAGAACATACAAACTCCACACAGAGTACAACCCAGGACGATCCCCAAGGTTGGACTACCCCCAGGGCTTGAACCCAGGACCCTCTTGCTGTGAGGTGACCATGCTAACCACTGCGCCACCGTGACATCCTGTGCCCTTTTCATTCTTCTTATTTCCCATTTAAGTGTTAAAAAAGGAAATAGTTAATGGAAAATGAGAAAAAGCTAAGAATTAATGTTTTGTATGAAACAATATCATTTTGTTTTTGTTTTTTTTAACATTTGCAGAAAAGGTCTTGATGCATGCTCAATAGTCCAGGTAAGGAAATCACAGAAAGTTGAATCAGTTCATCCGGACACAACGTTTATTGAGACCAAGTTTCATCAGTCATCTAAGAGACCTCTTCAGTCTCAACTGACTGCAGGTATCCCCACCCTTACAGTACAAACACTAAAGTATTATAAGGGCAACTGAAAAGGTCACTTAGATGAGTGATGAAACGTTTCTCTCTCAAGAAACATTGTGTCCAGATGAACTGATTCAACTTTCTGTGATTTGGAGAAAAAATGAAAAGAATAAACAAACTTGATTTTATCAATTTTTTGTATTTCAAACTATGGATTGAATGAAGAGTACACGGATTGCTTATGTATGCTTGTGAGTGTCAGCTGGTGAAAGCGAAAGAGACAAACGAGTTCATCTTTTTAATGACCAAGGGGGAACAGGCCTTTGCAGAATAATGATATGAAGAAGTGCACCCTGAAGGTCACGTACAATTAAAAACAAATGATGTTGCAGGCGGCTCTGCAAGACATTACTGCTGTATGAGCCATTTTTTCCCCACAGTTGGCCAAGTGTAGAAAATAATTCATCACCATCATGAAACCTGTTCAAAATCCATTTAAAATCCCTTAAAGCATTTGGTAACTCATATTATTTGGTTGGACTTGGGGTGATCTGTGTGGATACATGTGTGGTGATTTGGGTGTATCCCTTAACTATTTTTTCTGTAGACGTATTATATATATATATATATATATATATATATATATATATATATATATATATATATATATATATATATATATATATATTTTACAATATTGTTTATTTGTCTTGAGTATACAAGTGTTTTTCTTATTGGCTAGGCAGCTAGGCAATGTTTTGTGTTTTTTTTTTCTTTGTTCTATGTTGAATTTTGGTTGTTGGGTTTTTTTCCCCTATGTCAACATAAACATTGATTCATATATGTAGATACAATATTTTGATTGTAAAATTTCAATAAAAAAGTTGTGAAAAAATGATGGATGTGTGTCTCCCCGCCTCCCGCCCAATCACTGCTGGGATAGGCTCCAGCGTCCCCATGACCCTGAGAGCAGGATAAGCGGTTTGGATAATGGATGGATGGATGGTTTACAGCTGGGGGAAAAAACCCCAACTTATTTTAACTCAGTTCTTCTTGCAGGTAATTAGTATGTCCATCTTTTCTCCCAGATGTTGTGTGGTCATCATCTGCATTTCTATTCTTGGTGTGATTTTATTTCCTCTTCCCTCACGCGCGGGCGCGCGCACCTACAACGCCTTCGTAGTGTTTCCATAGCAATGCTGTTACTGCCATGAGGGTTCTCTCTGGTTGTTAGCACTCTTCTCTATCAAGTGTCCTCATCTGGAGACACTCTTGCAGGTGGGGGCCAGAAACGCAGCTCACTATAAGACATAGCCACTAATTGTGGCACAAGCTAGTGTAGGAGTGTGTGCTTATCGCACGGCATGAGTTGGAGCAGTCTTTTCATGCTTTGCCTTCAGAATACTAAAGGTTTGCTAGGCTGGGAATGCAAGGCTGGGAATGCTAGGCTGGGAATCCAAGGCTGGGAATGCAAGGCTGGGAATGCAAGGCTGGGGTCAGTCTGTAGTTTAAATATCACTGTGAACATCATTGCTCGTGAACTAAAAATACGCTGATTCCTTTTCATCCCTTTGTTGTTCTCATCCGCTGGAATGGAGGAGAATTCACCTTGTTGAGTTAATAAGTGCTGTACCCGGTGATAATGCACCTTCTGGGAAAACGATAAAGCCTACCCACAAAGCTTTGCTGTGTGAAATGTTAAACGTAATAAACCCTTTTCCAAAGTAAATTGAGTTCTTGATTACATATACTGAGAGTTTCTGTTAAGCCCGCCTCTAAATCTTTTGTATGCAAATAGAAAGCAACAACAAGGATGGGAAACAAGTAAGATCACAACCAGTGCTCGAATTGAATGACCAGTTATGGGGGGGTCCCCTATTTGCGGTTGGGGGGGGGCAGGTGTTAAAATGCTAAAATTATGTTAATTCGTAGTTAACTGTGCAGCAGTATCGGAGAGAAATAATTATTTTTACAATATGTGATATCAGTACTTACTTAAACTACACTGCTCAAAAAAATAAAGGGAACACATAAGCAATGCAATGTAGCTCCAAGTCAATCACACTTTTGAGATATCAACCTGTCCAGTTAGGAAGCAACACTGATTTGTGAATCAATTTCACCTGTTGGTAAATTGTCTAATTTCCACCAGGTGGAAATTAGACAATTTGCAAGACAACCCCTATAACAGGAATGGATTTGCAGGTGGTGGCCACAGACCATTTGCCTGTCCTCATCTTTTCTGGCCGATCTTTGGTTAGTTTTTCATTTTGCTAGTGCCCTCACTACTAGAGGTGGCATGAGGCGGTATCTGCAACCTACAGAAGTTGCTCAGGTAGTGCAGCTCATCCAGGATGGCACATCAATGCGTGCTGTGGCAAGAAGATTTTATGTGTCTCCCAGCACAGTGTCCAGAGCATGGAGGAGGTACCAGGAGACAGGCCAGTACACCAGGAGACGTGGAGGGGGCCGCAGGAGGACAACAAACCCGCAGCAGGACCGCTATCTGGTCCTTTGTGCAAGGAGGAACAGGAGGAGCACTGCCGGAGCCCTACAAAACGACCTTCAACAGGCCACTAATGTGCAGGTTTCTGCTCAAACAGTGAGAAACAGAATGCATGAGGATGGTATGAGGGCCCGACATCCACAATTGGGGCCTGTGCTCACAGCCCAACACCGTGCAGCCCGATTGACCTTTGCCAGAGAACATCTTGGTTGGCAGATTCGCCATTGGCGCCCTGTGCTCTTCACAGATGAGAGCAGGTTCACACTGAACACATGTGACAGACGTGAGAGAGTCTGGAGACGCTGTGGAGAACGTTCTGCTGTCTGCAACATCCTCCAGCATGACCGGTTTGGCGGTGGGTCAGTGATGGTCTGGGGAGGGATATCCTTGGAGGGCCGCACAGACCTCTACGTGCTAGCCAGAGGTACCATGACTGCCATTAGGTACCGGGATGAGATCCTCAGACCCATTGTCAGACCATATGCTGGTGCAGTGGCCCCTGGGTTCCTGCTCATGCATGACAATGCTCGTCCTCATGTGGCCAGAGTGTGTCAGCAGTTCCTGTATGTCGAGGGCATTGATGCTATGGACTGGCCTGCACGTCCCCAGACCTGAATCCAATTGAGCACCTCTGGGACATCATGTCTCGTACCATCCGCCAACGCAATGTCGCACCACAGACTGTCCAGGAGTTGACCGATGCCCTGATCCAGGTCTGGGAGGAGATCCCTCAGGAGACCATCCGTCGTCTCATCAGGAGCATGCCCAGACATTGTAGGGAGTGCATACAGGCACGTGGAGGCCACACACACTACTGAGCCTCATTTTGAATCGTCTTGAGGAATTTCCACAGAAGTTGGATCAGCCTATGTTCTCATTTTCCACTTTGATTTTGAGTATGATTCTGAATCCAGACCTTAATGGGCTAATGATTTTGATTTCCATTGATCATTCTTAGGTTATTTTGCTCTAAACACATTCCTCTGTCTAATAAATAAAGATTTTCAGCTGAAATATTTCATTCATCGAGGTCTATATTGTGTTTTTAGGTGTTCCCTTTATTTTTTTGAGCAGTATATTTACCGAAGCTTCTTTCACAATTCTCATGTTTTGTTAGCTAACTTTAGTTGTTACCTGTAATTGTGGAGCGGGAGACAGAGCAGGGGGTTGTATCTGTACCCGCTCGTGACGTGACTGTGCTGCCTAGAAGGATTCTGATTGGTCAGCATTTGCGGTTCAGAGAGCCCGATCTGACCATGACCACGCAGGCAGAACAGAGGTACCGGTGCAATATAAAGACAGGCATGGTTCACAGATTGCTGCTACATGCCAAATAAGAACCGCTGCAATATGCCCCCCAAAAATAGTTGATAATTTATTGTCACTGTTCTTATTACAACCATAATACTATGGGGGCCCATCCAAGCTTATTTTTTTCCTTTCTTATGGGAGGTCCTTTGCTCGTTATGGGAAGTCCAGCCCCCCCCCCCGCTCCGACCCCGACCCCAACTCGAGCCCTGATCACAATCATACAACGCTGACACTCGGTATAATCCAGTGAACACAGTGAACCACCAGTTTAGTTGGAAAATAATAGCGGGTAATTTGGCTCCATGCAAACAACTGCTGTACTATTACAATGGCCGACACAGTAATAACCAGGTTCCCAAAGAGTAGTCGCCACTTTAATGGCCGACTTGGCTCTCAGAGCCCCACGTGTACTCCTTAGCATGCAAAACCATTTAAATTGCTGTGCTGAGCTACACTGAATTAAACTGCTTCGTAATTCAATGCCAGGGTGATTTGTTCTCTTTGGCCACAAAAGTATTGAACTTGTTGGATCCCCACCCCCCCACCCCACCCCCCTTTTGCTCCCCTATTGTATACAGCAGGGGCGGCATGGTGGCGCAGTGGTTAGCGTAGTCGCCTCACAGCAAGAAGGTCCTAGGTTCCAGCCCTGGGGTAGTCCAATCTTGGGGTCATCCCGGGTCGTCCTCTGTGTGGAGTTTGCATGTTCTCCCCGTGTCTGCGTGGGTTTCCTCCGGGTGCTCCGGTTTCCTCCCACACTCCAAAGACATGTGTGAATCGGCCATACTAAATTGTCTCTAGGTGTGAATGTGTTGGCCCTGTGCTGAACTGGCGGCCTGTCCAGGGTGTCTCCCCGCCTGCCGCCCAATGACTGCTAGGATAGGCTCCAGCATCATCGCAACCCCGATTTGGATAAGCAACTTGGATAATGGATGGATGGATGGATGGATGTATCCGGCCAATTACCCCACTCTTCTGAGCCATCCCGGTCTCTGCTCCACCCCATCTGCCAACGCAGGGAGGGCTGCAGACTACCACATGTCTCCTCCGATACATGTGGAGTCACCAGCTGCTTCTTTTCACCTAACAGTGAGGAGTTTCGCCAGGGGGACTTACTGCGTGGGAGGATCACACTATTCTCCCCCAGTTCCCCCTCCTCCCCGAACAGGCGCCCCGACCGACCAGAGGAGGCGCTAGTGCAGCGACCAGGACACATACCCACATCCGGCTTCCCACCCGCAGACACAGCAAATTGTGTCTGTAGGGATGCTCGACCAAGCCAGAGGTAACACGGGGATTCGAACTGGGATCCCCGTGTTGGTAGGCAATGGAATAGACCACTACTCTAACTGGATGCCCCGATATTGAACGTTACATCAAAATAGAATACTTTGAATCGTAAGATAGAGTATAAAATGTATAGCAATGCTAGATTTAGAAAGCACTATTGTTATACGTAGATGGCTGATGTTGTTGCTACTGTTTTTACAGCTGGGATTTTGTGGACAACGGGTAGTTTGCCAATGGTATAGATAATGCAATTAGGATTTGGACACTGTAGACCTGTCAGGTATTGGCGAATGGATCTCAGTAAACTGGAAATGACAGATTGTAGTGGTGATTGTTAAAGGTCATGACACTCTGACCTCTGTTACCTGCACCAGCGGTCTTTGATTCAGAATAATGAGTTGCAAACCAATGCTCCTGCAGCAGCAATGACTGCCATTAAAGGGACTCACTCTGGTTTATGAGCTAGTCATGATCTATCTGACTTTGTGAGAGGTGCATTTGTGTGTATGAGCTGAATGGTAAAGGGAGTCATTGGATGTCCACACTTCTTTGTAGCTGTTTTTTCTCATGCACATACAGATTTGGGAGTGTTGGTTTACCTTGGTTTATTAAGGTTGTCAAAGTGTTGCTCAGCATGTGGCTATTAACGGAGCAAAAACACACTATTAATTCTTTCCTCTCATGTCTTGAGTCTTAAGGTTCAAAGTTGTGTTTGAGAGTGTGTGTATGAATGTGTGCATATGTATGCATGCCCGTCTTGATGCTTGATACTGCTAGTGGTGGGCTGGAGTAGATGAGAGACGCCGGGGGGGAAGAGCTTAGCGAACTTCCCTCTCTGACACACACACACCCCGTGACCAAACAGAGGTTCTTGAATATTTGAACTTTGCCCTTTATGCAAATGTATGCGGGGGTGTTGTTTAGGAAATTGTCTCTCAGCTCATTTCTCTTTCCCTCTTATATGAAATAAACTGGGATGTCAGACACCTTGACAGTGGAGAAGTGTTCTTCATTATGGAAAGGGTTTTGCAAAAGTGCAAGGCTTACCAGTCTGAAGATGTACTCTCGCCTACCTCAGCAACTACTGTCAACATGCCTTTGAGCGAGACACTTGATTGCTTGTATAATTCGTTGGTCCTTGACAGTGTAAGAGTATGGGAGAGCTGTGAAGCTCCCTGCACATAGGCTACAAAGGATCTAACCCTCTCTTTCCTTAGTGCGTTACTGAAAATATGAAGGACTTTGGAGTTAGAGTTAAAGCAAGTCAAATTTTACTGATTCAATATTCATTAAGTTTTCCTTAAGTGCCCATTTAAGATTATTCCTTTGTTCATTGCTCATAAGGCATGAGTGTTAAGTCTGTGGATTTGTGCAGTGTGCTTATTTTGCCAACTTTGGTTTCATTAGTTTGTTTGAGAGTAATACTAGATTACATTGATGGCATGTCAGTTACAGCATCTGATACACTGTACATTTCTTGCAGCGATGATAACGCTGCAAAGTAAGTGGCAAGTTAGAAGGAATGGATGTTATGGTAGAATATCAGTGTCAGGAGAGGACGCATGGGTTAAAATGCCATTTTAGACCAGCCCTAAGTTGTAGCTCAAAGGTAAATTTGGGTTGAAAAGAGGGTAACCTCAAAAGAGGGTAACCTCAAAGTCAAAACCCACTGGGTAAGGACACCTATAGTTTCCTTGACCTGTGGACTGGCCCACAACAGGATTTGATCACGAAAACCTCAACGATACAAATGGTATATCAAAAGTCTGGAGAAATTGAAAAATATATCACATCCACTGGTATTAGCAACCATTTTTATATGTAATTATGCACTCACTCAGGCATCCACTTGTGAAATTATTACTGATAACATCACAATTTCACACCAAAAAATTTTGTTTTTCTTCCTTACATTTTCAGATGCAAGCCCTAACTCAATGAATTCGTTCTCAGTTTGGAACCTGAACAAAATAACTTTGTTAAAGTGCTAGTTGCTTGTAGGGTGAGGCATGTATCTTCATCATCTCCAACATTTATTAAAGTTACAGGCTTGCCCCAATCACATTTTACATTGACCATGCAAATTCAAATTCCATGGTAATAGAGATGTTGTGATGCTCAGGAATATCAGCCCCTTGCAAAAATGGAAATGAATCCTTGATAAGACCTGGATTGGGATATGAATTCTTATCATTCAATGTGTTCATGATTCCAGGGTGATGTATTTATTAAGTACAAGAGTGCTAAATAGTGACGGAGTTTGAACAATAACAACTATGTATCATAACAATTCAAGACAGTTCAATATAATAAAGTTTAATGACTGAATTGCTCTCTCCCTCGCCTTATTTCTATCTCCCTCTTAACCTAGGCAGACACTGTACGAGTTAAGCCCGATTTGGCCGCCATCGACTCATTTTAGTGTCGGGCCAGATTTTCACCTCATCGGCTGTCGTTTGACATGCAGTGACACCCGATTAATTGCCCGAACGATCAGCGGCTGTGTTCCACTTCAGTGCCCCCCCCCAATTGTACTTGGCCAGTTACCCCACTCTTACCCACATCCGGCTTCCCACCCACAGACACAACCAATTGTGTCTGTAGGGACGCCCGACCAAGCCAGAGGTAACACGGGGATTCGGACTGGGAATCCTCGTGCTGGTAGGTAACGGAAAGACCGCCACGCTACCCGAACGCCAGTGACCACATCCTGTTTTGTTTTGTTTTTTTCAATTTTCCCCCATTTTTTCTCCCCAACTGTATCTGGCCAATTACCCCGCTCTTTTTTGAGCCGTCCCGGTTGCTGCTTCAGCCCTCTCTGCCTATCCGGGGGGTGCCCTGACCGACCAGAGGAGGCGCTAGTGCAGCGATCAGGACAAATACCTACATCCGACTTCCCACTTGCAGACACGGCCAATTGTGTCTGTAGGGATGCCCGACCAAGCCATCTAGACACGAGTATTTAATTAACAGCCCTCGGTTCGGCCTTCACAATCTACGGGTGGACACGCCTTTGTAGACCATGTCCTTCAAAGGTTGCGGCCCCTGAATTGGGACACAGCTAACGATCTGGGAGTCAGATGATCGGATGGATTTCTAGCATGTAAGTAAATTTCGTCGGCTCCCTTGCAGTTTGTGCAGTATCGGGGGAAAACCTTACTGGGCCTCCATAACCAGTATGCCTTGCGGTCCGAAGATGACCAAGCACCCCCGATGCCGAACATGACGTAATTTCCCTTGCTGCAGAACAGGACATCATCAGATGGCAGGAGGAGAGACTGGCACTGCTTGTTGTTATGATTTGTTTATTTCTTATCACACACGTTAGGTTACATCCAGATGGCAATGTTCTCCTGCAAAAAAACTGAAAAAATAAAATAAAAAGGTAAAACCAGATGATCATGTGTGAGGATGTGGTGGCAGTGTGGCCAACATTGAAACACTATTAAAAAAAAGTCAAAGAAGGCTGAATCGGTTCATCTGGATACAACGTTTATTGACAGATAGGTTTCATCCCTCAACTAAGTGACTTCTTCAGGCTGAACTGACTGCAGGTATTCCCACCCATGGGCTTAATGCACGGCTTGTATGTGCCGTTCCATTTAGCCCAACAACACGCTGCAGTATGTCCGTAGAGAAAGCAACCACCCACCCTCCATCCTGAAGAACATCCCAGAAAGCATTAATAGAAGACTATCAAAATTATCCTCTAATGAGTCCATCTTCAGTGAAGCTACACTCCCATACCAAGATGCATTACAAAAGAGTGGCTACAATTTTAAGCTCAAGTACAACCCACCATTAAACACTGACTGCCAGCAAATCAACAAACGTAGCAGAAAACGAAACATCACCTGGTACAACCCACCCCACAGTGATACCGTGGCTACAAACATCGGTAAGCGGTTTTTGTTTTTGTTTTTACTTTTGGATAAGTGCTTTTGCCATCAACTGAGGACAATATTCAATAGGAACACCATCAAAATTAGTTACAGCTGCATGCCTAACATTCAACAAATAATATCGTCTCATAACACAAGAATCATGAACAAATCAATGACACCTTCATCACAATAGGACTCCCCCAACTGCAACTGCCGTGTGAACGACTCATGCCCCCTCGAAAGAAAATGCCAGACGAAGGGAGTAACAGGAACTTAAAAATAAAACTCTCAGTATTTCGGAGGATGTAGCCACATTATTTGAATAAAACTTTATTGGAATTGTAAATGTACAAAACTGTTTGGGGTTTTCCATGTAAACGTGCATTGTGCACACCCACGTCAAGGCGTGTGGATCAAATCTTGCAGTGTGAGCATAGACATCATAGGCATCATAGACATCACAGACATGATAGACATCCTAGACATCCTAGACATCATGGACATCATAGACTTTGGCCTTTCAGAACGGGCAGTTTAAATGTGTAGTGTGAGTTAACGCAATGTACAAGATTACTTAAACCGTCTGGTGTCTGCCTGGCTATATACTTCACATTTGTTTTTGTTTTTTGTTTTTTTTTTCATTTTCAGTGCTGTGCATTGATATACACACAAATAGGATGATGTGACATTATGGTTTTTGAAAGCCAGACTTCATTTATGACAGGGATGAAATTGACATGATGCCATGGTGGATATTAACGAATTAAACTGACTGTTTCATGTTCTCATGATCTACACTGACTTAAGAAACACTCATATTCTCTTTTTTTTCTCTGCACTTTGATCTATGCCCTTAGTCGTGTGTGTGTGTGTGTGTGTGTGTGTGTGTGTGTGTGTGTGTGTGTGTGTGTGTGTGTGTGTGTGTGTGTGTGTGTGTGTGTGTGTGTGTGTGGTGATGTGCCACAGAGCGGTGAATTGGAAATGACAGGCTCTCTATCATTCTTACTCTGCCTAGAGTCACGGAGTTACATCATTCTTTCTGCTGCCTTCAGTCATCACATCTTCACCATCTTAGGTCTCAGACACACACTGAGTGTTTTATGGACTAATTCCTTCCATTTAAAGCTGTCTCATCGGTCACAGAGAAAAGTGACCTTTCAATAGGGGGGATGTGGGTTTAACCATACGTGCCCTTCAGCAAGACGCTGTTATCACCTTCAGCCCCAGGACAACTCTGTGGCCGATCCTCTCTTCTGATGTCGCCATTTTGAATGTGTGTGTGTGTGTGTGTGTGTGTGTGTGTGTGTGTGTGTGTGTGTGTGTGTGTGTGTGTGTGTGTGTGTGTGTGTGTGTGGGTGTGGGTGTGTGTGTGTGGGTGTGTGCTTGTGTGGTACTGTCATTTCAGGAGATGCTCTTGCAACCCAAGAGTATGGCAATCACTAAACTTCCCCTTCCACTTCAAACCCTCACACTACAAATTGATTACAGCCATTCAGTCTTGATGTGGTGATTAGCCACATTTCCTAACTACCATTGACTGATGTTGTAAAAGCAAGATTTCCCTGCAATGAAAATGGTGCAATTATATATGAGGTGGATCAATATATCTGCAATCCTAAAGATACATGTTTTTCTTTAATTTGCTCATCTCTGATACTTGCCATTCTAAATAAAACAGTCACTACAGCTGAAAAACAGAAGACAAAATTAAATAAGATGTTCTTAAAAACACGGCTGAAACTGAGTTTTACTGATTGGTGCTGTGTCTGTTGGCAAAGGTCTTCTACGTGCTGGATCTGCCATATCTGCTTGTTAGCCTTCCTTAAACTTGCATCTCCCTGCATTATTCTTATTCATTCATCATACATAAAATGTCATGCATAGTATTATATTTTTTTTATGGTAAGACCCCCCTGACATTAACCATTAAGATGTGCTACCACAAACGCGTGATTTGTGGGTTAGCTATTGCCTCAAATATGCCAGCGCTTCTAAGTATGGAAAAGAATATTTTGTTTGCATGTCAATCTTCAAGACATTAGCTTTAAACTGAAGTAAAACCAGTTTCCCATAAGATTCTACTTTCAGATGTCAGTGTTTGACAAATGTGTGTGTGTGTGTAATATATATATATATATATATATATATATATATATATATATATATATATATATTCTTGTTTAAGGACATTGTGGCGAGAACAGACCTTGCCACCCCGGCGGTCTAATGAACCAGTATGAGGCCATCTCTCTGTCCATTAGTCTGTGTTTGACGGATGTATGATGTAATCATGGCATTTTATTTTTCACCACGGCTTTCCTCAGGGAAGGTTAAGTAACCCTTTCGAGTGGTCTGTGCACAAGTTCTGCAGCGTAGACAGGATTGTGTATGATTGCAAGTATACATGTGTGTGTGTGTGTCTGTGTTTGATTGTGGTCTGTGTTCGTGTCTGTGACTCACATATAATAAAGTATGACTATGTGCCTCAGTGTGCATCTTTGGGTTGAATGAGCATGCGTTTGTATGTGTGTTGCCATTGTTTTGCCGTCAAGTAGGAACAGGAACATGTGACATGCATGTTGACATTGGGTCATACATGTAGTGGTGACCTAAGGGAAGACTAGACAGCTGGTGATGAGCAATTACATCATTGTATAGCATGGTTGATGAACACTGTAGGGCACGTACACGGAGGAAAGTACACCCACACACAGGTAGACACACACAAAACACACACAAACATAATGTGAGGCATGTCGTGGGGATACTAATGTGGAGTGCACATTCTCACGTGAGGGCTTCTGCTGACAAAGCTCATGACCCAGCATGAAGTGGAGAAGACACACACACACACATGCAGACATGCAATTACAGTTCCACAAAAAAGGACACACACTTGCAGGTGCAAAATAAGGACATGTTTTGGAGTTCTTATCTTGTGTAGACGTGACTTTGTCACTAACAGCTGGTCCATAGGAAAACAAGAACACCAAGGTGAGCGAGCATGTTAATGGGACAAATGGAAGGGAAACATGTACAACGTGAACAATAAACTATGGAGATGTGGGTACACTTCAAAACCAGAAGAAGAATTGGGTTTTCCACGGTTCTTAATTGAAATGGGAACATTTAGATTTTTTTTTCAAGTCTTTGCTTGTGTTTACCATAGAAGTAGTAATATTTGCATGACCCGTGTCACAGAGGATACTCCGGTTGTGAGACAGAACAGAATAGCGACTTGTCGTCTTGTCATATTAACTCATAACCTTTGGCTTCTTCACTTCCTGTTTTGTGGGGAGTGGGAAGAGCAAATATCTTATTTATGTTGTATCGCAATCGAAAAATATTCCATCATCAAAGTGGCTCATTTGCAGCGAAAGTGTTTGTCTGGCTAGAGGCTGCCTCCTTAAATTAGACGTGACTGGACAGATTTGTTGGGTCTTCTCAAAGTCGTATTTCAGCAGCTGAGAGGAATTTGCATTTTCTGATTGGCAATAGTCAGATGGCCTTTACTATTTGCTATAAAAACAAGCTGGAGGAGTTGATAAAAACTGCGTTGAAAGGGCTGGAGATCCCTCTGTCATGGAGTCCCGGATTCTGTTCCACCATTGCCATTACTCAGTGGCTTTACAAGTTGACCTCTGACTCTCTCCATAGTGAGAGCAGCTAGGATCCATTCGGGGTGCCAGACATTAGCTGCAAAACCGCTAATAAAACCTAGATGTTTGTATTGATTCTTACCCAGTTGTAATTCCAGTACATTAGCTCAATAATGAGCGAAGGAGCAAAAGAGGTGTGTGAGTGTGTGTGTGTGTCTTCGTGTGTGTATGTCTGTGTGTTGTATACGTGAGATGTGGACTTCAAAAGGCAATTTGTATTTTGTCTGTATCTCATATTCGCTCGGCCTTTATCTGGGTATATTTCACTCATACCATGGCTGTGTATTTCATAGTCATCAGATGAAGGATGATTGTGATCAGATGATGAAGTCGAAGATGACGCTGTACTATGGTGACTTGCTTTGAGCTACTTTAAAGATTCAGCCTCGAGTTTGGATGCATATGCTGAATCAGTCACTGGCTATGTTAGATTCTGTGTGGATAACTGTATCCCAGTATGGACTATTAGCTCCCATGGATTAAAGCAAAAAATAAAAATAAAAATCGTCTGAATGAAAAATTATTTTCAGGCCAAGTCATATTCTTTTTTTGTAATTCAACTTTTTTATTGATCTTGAAAAGGTTTGTACAGGACAAGATAACATATCAAATGAGACACTTCACTGGTGACGCCACCAATAGAAATAAAATGGCTATAAAATAAAAGAGAGATCCTTACAAGAGAGGATACAATTCTAATCATAATCCAAAGAAAAGGAAGCCACCCAGGCAAACAAAGACAGAATCATATTTCAGGATCATCAAACATTGTAATACAATTTGGTCCCTTATTATGGTTTCTATCAGTCATCCTGATCAGCATGGATTCAGGCCAAGTCATATTATTCATATTCAGTGCATATGTTTTTGTCCCCCCCCCCCCCGTTTTCTCCCCAATTGTACCCGGCCAATTACCCCACTCTTCTGAGCCATCCTGGTCGCTGCTCCACACCTTCTGCTGATCTGGGGAGGGCTGCAGACTACCACATGCTTCCCTCGATACATGAGTCACCAGCCGCTTCTTTTCACCTGACAGTGAGGAATTTCGCCAGGGGGGACATAGTGCATGGGGGGGGGGATCATGCTACCCCCCCCAGTTCCCCATCCCCCCTAAACAGGCGCCCTGACCCACCAGAGGAGGCACTAGTGCTGCGACCAGGACACATACCCACATCCGGCTTCCCACCCGCAGACATGGGCAATTGTGTCTGTAGGGACGCCCGAACAAGCCAGAGGTAACATGGGGTTTCGAACCGGTGATCCCTGTGTCGGTAGGCAATGGAATAGACTGCCACACTACCCAGATGCCCCAGTACATATGTTTTTGATTTATCTTATGCTTACACCACACAGAGCAATGTTTTTTATTTAAGTCTCTTATCACTTGACAGAAAAAAATATAAAAACAGAAAAACAGAAAAACACAAAACTAACAGTTCCAGGTTCTGAAGGGTTTACAACAGGGTTCCCCAATTAGTTTTCCCCAGGGGCCAAATTATGTCATGCATGACAAGCCAAGGACCAAAACGTCCGGGGTTTTTTTTTTCTTCATTGCGCCAGCAAAAGTTGTTTTATGTGCAGATGTTGTTGTTGCTGCTATTACAATTATTATTATTATTATTATTATTATTATTATTATTTATATAGTAGTAGTTGTAATTTAGGCCTGGGCTTCTTAAAGACTGTTGAAGGTCACACAAGAAAAAAATGCACTCTTGAAACAAAACAAAAGTCCAAAACCAACCATTTAATTATGGACAAAAATAAGTTGATGTTCATCCACCAGTCAGTGAGAGAAGGGAGAGCGATGGGATGAGGCAATCCTTCTGATGTCAGGTCTGTATTCTGTTGTGGCACACCTGAGGCACTGGCCAATATGCTCATTGGAGAGTCTGTTTTCCTGAGTCTTGATCCTGAAACAACCGTTTTAAGAGTTTTGAATGATCTTCTTTTAACTGTGGATTCTGGGAACCCTGCTGTTCTGGTGCTTTTGGACCTGACTGCTGCCTTTGACACGGTTGACCATAATATTCATTTATCACATCTTGAGCTGTGTGTAGGCATTAAAGGTACTGCCCTAGATTGGTTCAAGTCTTATCTGTCAAATAGAAGCTTTTATGTCCATATGGACAAATTCTCTTCAGCTGCAGCCCAACTTAACTGTGGGGTCCCTCAAGGTTTCATTTTGGGCCCGATTCTCTTCTCATTGTACTATGTGCTGCGTTTTGGGTCCATTTTTAAAAAACACAATATGTCTTTTCATTGTTTGCTGATGATTTGCAAATCTATCTGCCTATAAAAACAAACAGCAGAGATTCTATACAGGCTTTGATGAGTTGTCTATGGGCTGTCAAAACATGGATGGAGTTAAACTTCCTGAAACTAAATCAAAATAAGACTGAAATAATTGTATATGGACAACCTGATCTTCTGGATGGTTATGATAGCGCTCTTGGCCCTTTAGCTTCCTACGGTCGCTCTTCTGTTAGGAATCTTGGTGTGATTTTTGACAGTTCTTTTAACTTTGATAAACAAATAAGCTCAGTCGTCAAAACAAGTTTTTTTTCAATTACGACTTCTTGGAAAAGTAAAGACCTATCTCCCTCCAAATGATCTTGAAAGGGTAATTCATGCATTTAATACCTCTCGTTTGGATTATTGTAATTCATTGTATGTTGGTGTAGCTCAGTCATCACTTCATTGCCTGCAGCTTGTATAAAATGCAGCTCCGCGCCTTCTGACAGGAAAGAAATGATGTGATCACATAATGCCTGTACTGGCCTCCCTTCATTGGCTTCCCGTCTGTTTTAGGATCCAGTTTAAAATTGTATTACTTGTTTTTACGTTTTTAAATGGGCTGGCACCACCTTATTTATCTGAGCTACTACACCATCATACACCAGTCAGAGCACTCAGGTCGACATCCTAGATGCTCTGACATGTTCAGAGATCCAGGCTTAAGAATAGGGGCGACAGAGCCTTTGCAATGGCTGCCCCTGATCTCTGGAACAATCTACCAGTACACAAGACTGCTCCGACCCTAGAGACTTTGAAATATTTGTTAAAGCCCTACCTCTTCTCGCTGGCATTCAGTTCAAGTTGAGCTTTGACACCATGATTTTATTGTGCGACTATACCTTTGACTTCATGGCTTGGTTTCTGCTCTGACATGCACTGTCAACAGTGGGACCTTATATAGACAGGTGTGTGCCTTTCCAAATCATGTGCGATCAATTGAATTTACTATAGGTGGACTCCAATCAAGATTTAGAAACATCTCAAGGATGATTAGTGGAAACAGGATGAACCTGAGCTCAATTTTGAGTGTCATAGCAAAGGGTGTGAATACTAATGTAGATGCAATATTTCAGTTTTTTATTTTTAATAAATTTGCAAAAATTTCTACAAAACTTTTTTCGCTTTGTCATTATGGTGTATTGTATGTAGATTGATGAGAAAAAAAAGGAATTTAATCCATTTTGGAATAAGGCTGTAACATAACAAAATGTGGGGAACGTGAAGGGGTGTGAATACTTTCCGGATGCACTGTATGTATGTGGAGGGGCAAAATTGTGAGTAGGAGCATTAAAATAACTCTCATGTTTTTGAATCGAGCTTGGGGAACCACGTTGATCCAAAAGTCACTCACCCAAACTTCCTTGTGTTGTGCTTTGAGCACATTGGATGTTCTCATCTCCAAGACCATCCATCCAATATCCTAACCGCTTATCCTGCTCTTAGGGTTGCTGAGATGCTGGAGCCTATCCCAGCAGTCATTGGTCAGCAGACACCCTGGACAGGCCGCCACTCACTCACTCACACCTAGGAACAATTTAATATGGCCAATTCACCTGACCTACATGTCTTTGGAAGGAAACCGGAGCACCCGGAGGAAACCCATGCAGACACGGGGAGAACATGCAAACTCCACATAGAGGACAACCCGGGACGACCCCCAAGGTTGGACTACCCCGGGGCTCGAACCCAGGACCTTCTTGCTGTGAGGCGACCGCGCTAACCACTTGGCCACCGTGCCGCTAGATCTCCAAGACCTCCATCTGAAGAGTTGCCTCATCTATGAAAGGCACCAGCCTTTTGGCCTTTGGAGTCCTCTGGCCGTCAGCCAAAACAGAAAACGGCTGTCTCTGGAAGAGGAGGACGTCACCTGATAAGGGAACTTTGTTGTGTCCTGTTGTTGCAGTTGGGGACCTCTGGGAGCGCTGGAGGACTCAGTGGTGTTGCCTGCACGTGTGTTAGCTACAGTGTCAGAGAAGAAGAAACATAAAGTTGTAAATGGGACAACGTATGAGGTCTCTCCGGCTAATAGTTAGTTTATTTAAAGTGTAGGATACAACATTTTGGCGACGAGAATGGCAATTTCTGTGCCTTTACCCCCACCCTTCATGCCTTGCCCAGGTGAGCCGGCAATTTCTTTCCCTGCTTGGTTAAAAATGTTCGACAACTACATGCTAGTTATCAATGCTACCGGGGACAAGTGGCCCGAGGAAAGAAAGCGTGCCGTTCTCCTCCATGCACTCGGCACTGAGGGACAACGACTGTTTTACTCTTTACAGGATGCAGGTACTACCTACGCTTCTGCCGTAGAGAGACTGAAAAGACATGTTATTCCCAAAGTTAATGTGATTGCAGAATATCATAAATTGCGCTAGAGAGAACAGCGACCAGACGAGACGATTTATCAGTTTCTGGCCGCACCACGTGAGCTAGCTGCCGCGTGTGAGTTCGGTGATATGGAAGAGCAAATGCTTCGTGATCAACTGATACAGCGTCTTTCCAACACACGCATACGAGACAGACTCTTGCTGGAGTCTGACCTGACGCTGGCTAAGGCAACTACATCGAGACGGGACTGCGCAACGTGGACGTTTTTTTTCCCGGTGCTACTACTGCTGCTGCTGTTGTGTCGGTGAGAGCCATACACAAACAGCCGAAGAACAAATCTTGCAGAAAAAGGTATGGTTACAAAAATACCCGTGTACGTGTGGACATGGCCGAAGACGCACCAAAGACAGAAAAGAAACCTGCTTTGCCAACGACACCTGTCACGGTCCAAACCACTGGCAGTCGCCGCTGCTGCTACAGATGTGGATCCACCAACCACTTAACTAACGAGCCTTCAAGCCCGGCGGCTAAATTGCAACTCATGTGGAAATGTAGGACATTTTTCCAAAGTTTGGCGATCTGTTCAAAAGGACGTACGTGGGTAGTGATAAACGAACTAACCGTGTTTTACATGACTGATTCTGTGCAAGATAAGATCCCCTGTACTGTGTAAGTGGAGGCTAATGGACATTCTCATGATGTTGAGCTGATAGTAGATAAAGGTGCATCCGTTTCTGTTATTCCTGTGAGCACTCACCAGACCCTCTTTCCTACATGTGACCTGGCTAAACCTACGGTAAATATGTACTAAAAAAAAAAAAAGAAAAAAAAGTGAAAGGGTGCATGCCTGCCACAGTAACTCATGATGGACATTTTACTACAGGCTTGTTCGTAGTGGTTAAGTCAGGCAATGCTCTGCTAGGGCTAGACTGCATATGCCTGTTGGGGGCACCAAAGTTGTTACCACTTCCAGCCCTATTTATCCGCCTGCTGTTCAGAATGTACCTACAATACCGAGCACGGCACCACAGTCTGGACCAGAGACTCAGGTGCTGGAGATAGGGTGTGATAAAGGCTTTGTGCACAAAATACAGGTCAAACCTGATGCTCAGCCAGTACAACAGAAACCGAGGAGACTTCCATTCTCGGTGAGGCAGGCCGTGACCGATGAGCTCAAAGATTTAGAGGATAAGGGTATCATAGGATGCATTAGTGCATATCCGTGTGTAGCACCTCTATTCTGAATTAGAAAGGATAGCTATACATCAATTTCCTAGGCTCTGAGTAGTGTGGTTGACAAGACTCACAAGAGGACGTTGCTTTTGTAACAGAACAGCTGGCAGGTTTATTGCACAATCTGTGCAACACACCATTCTCAATAATGTTTTCTTTTGCAATTGAAAATACCCCAAAATAAAATAGAGCTCTTTGTTTTAGGAAAAATAACAATTAAAATATATTGTCTTTCGGTTTGTCTTTGAAAATAAAGTGGAGAGAGTCAATCTACCTGGGTAGTAACACAAAACACTTCTAAGTGTTCCTTATCTGGAATCCAGTATCCGATATCCTGATGCAAATCAGTTCAGTCACTCCGCAGGATGGAAACCGACACAGCTGGCCACACTGCGTCCAAACGTTCCTTTTGTGGAATGTTGCTCACTGGGACAGGCTCGCCATCGAAGTCGATATGGTATGGAACCAAACCAAATCCAGGATTAAAAAAAAAACAATCTGCACGTAGCAGTACAGAATAAATATAATCAGTTATAATCATTTCTATTTCTTTTCTGTATATGGTACCTTATTCACTTTTCTTTTCTCAATAAACCAGTTACACATTCAAAACCATTAACCATGGCTATGAAATAACTGTTCACATCACACTATGACTAACTGTGCTCCATACAAGTCTGTTTGACTATAGGCAACAGTTTGCATTGACAAAGTCAAAATAATGGTAAAACGTAACCAATAGCATTTCCACACTTCCTTCTTTTTAATAAAAAATAAATGATATTCCTCAAAAGGGTTAATGAATTTTTATCTTAAACATATGATGAACTGTAGGTTTTTCCTTTTTAACAACATGAAATGAGTGCATTATTTTTTTAGCATGTCAGTAAAACACACTCAAAACACAATAACTTAGCTAAATGCTCCGTTTAGCCAAACACAAATGACACAGAATGAGCCAAATGCAATATGTAAACATTTCACAATACTCTGACATCACTCCGATTGGTTTTGTAATAGTACGTGATCTTAACACCTCATATTGTTCACTGATAATATCCCACTCGTTGTAGCTAACAAGATGGTAGCAAGTTCAGACAAAGGAAACTCATCGGAGTTTTCGGCAGGGAAAACACGGTAAACCCAGCAGGAAACCGGGCTCTCACGATGCAGCACTTGAGTTACTAACAGGAGACTATCTTACACACAACTCCTGATAATAATTAACTGAATATCTTGATTTATTTCTGTCTATTTTCGCCAAATGAGCTGGAGCTCTTTCATGCAAGTTCATACGAAGGAAAATCTCTCATGACTGGCGTAACAATAGCGCGCATGCGCCCTCTGCTAGCGTCATGTGAATTGACGCTCAATTAGTTAGCCCCTTAGTGACTGTATATTCTATGTGGGTTACACGTTGCCCCCTGAAATCAGCATGAGTCCCTTCATGTACTATAATTTTCTGGCTCAGATCCTCAGAATTTCTTGACTCTCATAGTGACTGAATGAACTAAGTGCATGGTTAAAACTCTCCAAAAGGTTTTGAGCAAAGGAGATGAGGGGTTTTCCCAACTGTGGGTAGTGGAAGCGGCCAGGTGCTCGCCGTGATCTTTCAGATCGCCGTACAGGATTGTCTTCCCTAATTTGTTCAAGTACTTCATTCGCTTCCTTATCTTGCTTGTCACAAACTTCAGAAATTTCAGTGTCATTTCCTTTTACTCCATTTTCATTACTCCCATCATCTGGATCACCCAAATCCAGCAGGGGTACATCATCATCTTCTTCCACAGTAATAGCTGGCATCACACTGCCTGGCTCAGGCAAGCTCTCCACTTCCCCAGGCGGAGGTTGTTCCACAGCACTCTCTGACTGGTGTCCTCCAGCCTCCCCAAGACATGCCTCCACTCTTTCAGTCGGAAATGCTGGCTCATCACCTGCAGAGGGCTCCATTTGAGACTGGGCTGGAAAGTGCAATCAGGACGCCGACGGTCTCTCTAGGCGACCCCATGGCATGTTAGTTGATGATGACACTTCCCTGGAAGAGAGAGAAAGGATAAAACAGTTCACGTCACATCATCTAGCATCATCACCTGACCATCTAAACTTACTTGCAGATGCTGTTACAGCTCTATGTCACAGACACCTTCTAAGAGAAACCGACAACAAATTACCTTCCATCACGTTGGTTGAATCTCTGGCTCTCCATGCAGATGCCGTGCCCAACATCTATGGTGATGAGGACTTATTAGGACATGTAACTGTACCCACCTTCAGTGAAGGGGATCTCAAAGAAAGACAGGAAGCTGACCCTGTCATCAAGCATGTCATTCACCTCTTAAAAGCTGGAGACAAAGAACCTTGTGACATCAGTCCTGACTCCCCTGAACTAAAACTGGTGCTCAAGGAATGGAAGCGCCTTGAGATGCGAGGTGGTCTTCTGTACAGGAAACGTCAGTGCAAAGAGCAAACTCCCTATCCGCTCGTACTTCCAGAGTCTCTCAGGGCAATTGTACTCAAGTGTCTCCATGACGATATGGGGCATATGGGGATAGAGCGTACCATTGACTTAGTAAGGTCAAGATTCTATTGGCCACGAATGGCTGCCGATGTCGAGCACAAGGTCAAAACATGTGGCCGGTGTGTTAGAAGGAAGACTTCACCTGAAAAAGCAGCACCACTTGTCAGCATCCAGACAACTAGGCCAATGCAGTTGGTTTGCGTGGATTTCTTATCCCTGGAGCCTGATGCCCACAATACTAAAGACATCCTGGTCATCACAGACCACTTTACAAAGTACACCGTAGCCATACCTACTAAACACCAAAAGGCTACTACTGTTGCAAAGTGTCTGTGGGAGCAGTTTCTGGTGCATTATGGGTTTCCCGAATGCCTGCATAGTGATCAGGGCAGGGATTTTGAATCTCACACTATTAAAGAACTCTGTGCTATAGCTGGTATCAAGAAAGTGCGAACCAGTCCCTATCATCCTAGAGGCAACCCGGTTGAGCAGTTCAACCGCACCCTCCTTGGCATGTTGGGCACACTAAAAGATACAGAGAAGAGTCACTGGCATGACTTTGTGAAACCGCTCACACATGCCTACAACTGCACTAGAGACGAGGTCACCGGGTTTAGACCCTATGAGCTGATGTTTGGGAGACAACCCAGACTTCCAGTGGATATCGCATTCAGTTTACCTGTCAGAGAAGGAACACCAGCATCTCATTCGCAATATGTACGGAACCTCAAGTCTCGTCTAGAGGAGAGTTATCAAACTGCCATTGAAAATTCACAGAAAGTGGCTGACAGAAACAAACGACGTTTTGATAAAAGCGTCCGAGAATCTACCCTTGAAGTGGGAGATAGAGTCCTAGTGAGGAATGTCCGGCTGCGGAACAAGCACAAACTCGTAGACAACTGGGAGTCTGCTGTGTACTGTGTCCTAAAACAGATAGGAGACTTACCTGTTTACATGGTTCAGCCGGAGAATGAAGAGGGTCCGATCCGCACTTTACACAGGGATCTCCTGTTAGAATGTGGGCATTTGGCTGAAGTTGAGGAAGATGACCCAGACCCGCCAAGGCCCATTCATCATCCCAGAACGAGACAAAGTTCCCCGTAGCTCCAGGAAGAGGAACATTCTGAGTCTGAAGATGAGTATACAGTCCTTCCTGCGGAACCCTCAGTTTTCACTGAGGAGAGGTTCACAAAGGTTTACGACATTCAAAAGGAGCTGGATATGTCTGCCAATCCTCCCAGAGAGAGTGATATGGGCAAGAAATTTCCACCCCAGTCTCAAGTGGAGCCCTCTGCAGGTGATGAGCCAAATGCAATATGTAAACATTTCACAATCCTCTCACATCACTCCAATTGGTTTTGTAATAGTAGGTGATCTTAACACCTCGTATTGTTCACTGATAATATCCCACTCGTTGTAGCTAACAAGATGGTAGCAAGTTCAGACAAAGGAAACTCACCGGAGTTTTCGGCAGGGAAAACACGGTAAACCCAGCAGGAAACCAGGCTCTCAAGATGCAGCACTTGAGTTACTAACAGGAGACTATCGTACACACAACTCTTGATAATAATTAACTGAATATCTTGATTTATTTCTGTCTATTTTCACCAAATGAGCTGGAGCTCTTTCTTGCAACTTCATACGAAGGAAAATCTCTCATGACTGGCGTAACAATAGCGCACATGCGCCCTCTGCTAGCGTCATGTGAATTGACGCTCAATTAGTTAACCCTTTAGTGATTGCATATTTTATGTGGGTTACACGTGGGTCTCCCCTGTAGTTGTAACTCAGAGAAAAGAGGGAGGAAAACTGCGCATGTGTGTTCACCTCGGAGAGCCCAACAGGGCCAGTGACTGTCACCCTTAACCACACATGGACAAGCTATTCACTGAACTGAGAGGAGCCACAGTCTTTTCAATCATTGACCTAACCTCAGCCTACCACCTGATGCTGCTATAGCCAGATAGCCATGACAAAACTGCATTTGTCACACATGGTGGACTTTTTCGTTTCTACCGAGTCCCATTTGGCCTTGCTTCAGCTCCATCAGCCTTTCAAAAGATGATGACCACCATACTGGCAGACCGGCCAGGAGTACAAGTTTATCTTGATGATGTGATGCTATGGTGCCACCCAGAAGGACCGAGAAGCCAATCTACAGAGGGTGTTGCATGCATTGAATGAGGCGGGACTTACTCTGAACGTGCATAAGTGTAAGTTTAACCAGACCTCTCTGCGTTTCCTAGACCACGCCATGTCCAAAGATGGACTTCACCTGGACCAAGATCATATCACAGCAGTGGTCAATGCACCTGCTCCACATGACATATCCTTCTTGGGCCTTGCATCATGGTACAGTAAATTTATTCCTGACTTTCCTACCATTGTGGAACCACTACGTGCAACACAGGGAATCTACAGAACAGAAGTTCAAATGGACTGCCGAGGCTGAATACAACTTTACGGAAATTAAAAGACTGATAGCTGAGAGCCCCGCTCTAGCCACATACAACCCTGAGCTGCCTACTTATGTGACTACTGAAGCCTCTGACTATGGACTGGGTGGTGCACTTAGCCAAGTTCACACAGACAACACAGAGAAGATTGTAGCATCTGCATCCAGGACACTTTCTCCTGCTGAAAGAAAGTACTCTACTGTTGAAAGTGAAGCACTTGCATGCGTTTGGGCAGTAGAAAGGTGGAGAACCTATTTATGGGGACATCACTTTGTGCTACGCACAGACCACCAAGCCCTTACAACCTTGCTCACGTCCAAGGGTGCTGGTCGTGCCGGACTGCGAATTGCAAGTTGGTCAGCACGATTACCAGGATGGTAAGCAACCTCATAAGTAAAGCTACTTATGAGGTTGCTTACCATCCTGGGAAACAAAATGTGACCACTGACTGCCTGGCCAGGCTTCCTCTGCCTACTACAGGGGACGCTGAAATGGAGCCGGACATCATGGCTACTGTTTTTATGGATACCTTGCATGTCATGTCTGTGCTGGAGTTCATGGCTGCATGTCAGACATGTCCTGAATTGACTCAATTACGACAGTAGATACAGAAAGGCTGGCCAAAATGCAGGAAGAATGTGACAAACGAACTTGCTCCATACTTAAATGTACAAGATGAACTGGCTGTAAATGATGCATATGTCATGAGAGGTGCTGATCGCCTCGTCGTTCCCACTTCACTGCAGTCCAAAGTGATAGACTTGGCACACGAGGGGCACCAGAGAATAGTGCATACTAAGCAGAGACTGTGTTAACTATATTGGTGACCACAAATGGACAAATGTGCACAGTCTAGAATAGCTTCATGTGTACCATGCCAGTACAATGACAAGACGGTAAAGACTGCAGCTGCACCACTTACTCCTGTGGAATTGCCAGCTCAGATGGGCCAGGGGAAATGGTGGCCATTGACATAACAGGTCCCTTTGAGTGTGCTACATGAGACTGTCGTTATACCATCACTCTCACAGACTATTACAGTAAGTGACCAGAAGTAGCATTCGCACCTGCAGTCATGACGGAATGATAATTCCGTTTTTGGCTTCAGTGTGTGAAAGCAACCCTGTCTATCTAGTCTCTGACAATGGATTTCAGTTTACCTCCCATGCGGAGAGGGAGATAAAATGCCTACACTCCATTGTCTACTATCTGAGAGCAAATGGAGCAATTGAAGGTTTCAATTGCTCCATTCTCCACTGCAGAAAGAATGCACAGACCATGGAAACAAGCAGTAACAGAGTTCTTATCATGCTACACCACATGCTACTACAGGGACCACTGAAGAATAGAAAGATGCATTCAAATTGAACATCTTTCCTGTCTCATACAAAACTATACCACACAAGCAAGTTCAAGAGACTGTTAGACACTGTACGGGTCTGGAGACCTGAGCATGTTTACACGGGATTGTCCAGTTATACACATCCCATGACAGTCGTCAAGAAAGTTGGACTGAGTATGTACCTTCTCAGCAATGGTCGGAAGTGGAATGCATCAAAGTTGGTGCGCTTCCCAAAGGAGTTTCTAGTTTGCACCAGTGAGTACGATGAGACTGTGCTTGATGGGCTTACTTTGGCTGAGAATGTGCATAATGCACAGGAACCAGACCCAAGGCACAACATGAGAGCCAGAAGACCACCACTGTGGTTAGCAAACTTTGTAAGATGAAGTTGATACAGGATATATGAACTAGAGATGCACTGATTGCAATTTTCTTGGCCGATTCTGATTTCTGATTTTTTTTAAAAGTTTGACCTGCCGATTCCGATTTTTGCCGATACGAATTTTCTTTCTTTCTAAGAACTATAATTGACAGCATATACAAACATTTTTGTAACCCTTCTTTAATGGAAAATATGTTATGTTCATAATAAAAGACTATTAAATTACTTACATTTTCTCCAAAACTGCTCCAGGTTACAGGACTTTTCTTACTCTCACTCAAAATAAATCTCAAAATAAAAGTGCTCCAGGTTACTGAACAAATTAAATCCAATTGAAAATGAATTGCAGTATATCTCACTTTACGTCACATCTTTTACATTCCCAAAAGAAAACGGGTGCAAAAGATCTATATAACAACACACCTAATGTTATTTATTTACATAAAAAGGTTGTCCATGGAGCCCAGCCCAATGTATTTATCTATGTATTTAACGAACTTGCAATTCCATTACCTTTAAAAATGCACTACATATTACAGGACCTTGACCTTTTTCTCTTTTATACACATCTTAAAATAAAAAAGTGAATCAGGTTACAGGTTTTACAAACCTCCAACTAAAAATTAAGTATCACAGTGTGGTTTGGCAACCTGACTGCTCAGGACTGCAGACTGCTTCAAAGGACTGTGAAGACAGCAGCTAAAATCATTGACATGGAACTACCACAACTTCATAATATTTACAACACTCGCTGCAAAAGGAAAGCCTAAAACATCATTAAGGAAACGAGCCACCCCGCTCATGTTCTGCTTTCACTCTTTCCATCTAAAAAATGTCACTGGAGCATCAAATCACACACCACTTGTCCCAGTAATAGTGTCTTTCTATAGGTAGTCAGGTTGCTGAACAACTGACGCACCCATATGCACCTTACGTTGTTGTGTGTTTATTAGTGGATTTGTGGAGGGGAGCATTTTTATTGTGACTGGGGAAGGAGGGAGGGTGATGTTGGATTTTGGTTAAATAGTGTAGTGCAGCAGTGGCTAACCATGTTCCATGGAGAGCCATGTGTATGCAGAAAAATCTGATGATGTTTTAGGTCATATTTATGCAGAAATATAGAAAATTCTAAAGGGTTCACAAACGTTCAAGGACCACTGTATATGTATGTATATAATGCTTGAATTCATTGTGTACACAGTCTATGTGGGTCTGTAGTGTTGTCTTTTTTTTTTTGGGAGGATGGCGTGTCCTTGTGTCCTCAGTCCTTGTGCCCCGTGTGTTCAGAGAGAGCCAGAACACAAGAATTTCATATATACATGATAATAAAGTTGAACTTGAACTTGAATGGCAAAACAGGCAGGAAGAACAAAATGGAATAGGGCAAAACTCTGATATTCAAATATAGTATAAACAAAATAGTGTATAATAATGCTCGACACTGAAACTGAGTATATGGCTCAAAGGCATAAAAAGGGAAATATGCAGCAAAGCATTACATCCTGCTGATGACACACAGTCATGGGAATTCCTGGTTAATGGCCGAATGGGACTGCGATGGACTGCCAACCTGTCCAGGGTGTTTCCCCGCCTTCTGCCCAATGAGTGCTGGGATAGAATTCAGCCCGCTGCCACCCTAATTAGGATAAGTGGCTCAGAAAATGGATGGATAGCTGAATGTTTTGGGGTTTTTTGTGTGTGCAGTAATTGGAAGAGAGTTTGCCTTATTTGTTTCCTGTGCCCAGATTTTCAAACCGTTGTGTTGACCTTCTAGTTGTAAATGTGCTTCACTTACGGCAGCCTCTCGCCTAACCCCTTCGAGGTAATGCAATCATAAAAATGCCACTTGCTAATTACAGCGTGTTAGCTCTTTAGGATGAATGTGTGATTCATGTTTGCTGTGTTGCAGCTTGGTGTGGAGCATGTCATACACTGGAATGAACTTCCCACAGTTTTGGATGATGGAAGGAAAATACATGTAGATGTCTGATTGGGAGCTAAAATCTGTACATCTAAACCTGTGTAATGTGGTTGATATTGTGAAATACATTTAGCCTATTGGTGTTAATGCACCACTGAATTCCTATAAAATGCCTCTGCTCTGGCAGTTTAAATGCATCCATTTTATACAGGGAAGGAGGTGCGCGTGTGCCTGTATAAACAACACGTGGTCATATGTTGCTAGCACGTGAATTGCTTGAATTTCAAGTTAAGCCCCCAACAACCTGCTAATGGTCAGGAAATGATCACATTCACGTAAATGTTATATATATATATATATATATATATATATATATATATATATATATATATAACACACAAATAAAGGTCAAAACAATATAGTTGCTGTTTTTTTTTATTTAATACAAGAAGAACAAGCCATTCTTTTTTTTAAGCTATTTTCCACATGGGAGAACTGTGACTGATTGAGATTAATACAGTTTTCATCCAGTTACATTTTGATGTCGACCGTGAGGAATGGAAAGAGACAGATCTCAAGTCTTCACATTGACACTCTCAAACACACACACACACACACACACTCACACACCTGCAAACATACCCACATGCCCCCCTATCTCTTGTACAAGCACGCAAACGCCAACACGGTAGTATGCCTCAAGGCCACAATTTATTCCCCCAGTACTTTTCCCCCTCTCATTAAAGTGAGAGGGATTACAGCATTGGGCTTTGCCTGGGCCTCAATTTCATGTGAGGAATTGGTCAAGAATGAGCAGTTCCCCTGTGGAAAGGCATGTGACTGATATGGGGGGGGGGTGTTGAGGAATAACTATTTAATTTGGTGCATTATGGATTTGATCTGCAGCTGTATATGTCTATATACCATTCATCTCTGAGTAGGGTGGGACGGAGGAAGAACAAGCCATATGAGAAGTTTACTTGTTTGTTATATAATCATAAAAAGATCCTCAGTCAATTCCTATTGTACACTCTTTAACTGAGAGAGAGGGGATGCTGTCACTCACACACACACACACACACACACACACACACACACACACACACACACACACACACACACACACAAAGATGTCTGACTGCATTCTGAGAAAAGAAGGAGATTGTTGAAGATGAGGAAGAGAGAACGAGGGAGAGAGAGAACAGGCCGGCCAGTGAGCTGTTGTACTACTGAATGAAATTGGGATGCCTGAAAATAAAATCAAGCAGCATTTTAAACATTGGCTGTTCGGTCACAGTCAAATAAAGCCGATCACCTCGTCAGTCTTCTCTACGTGCGGGTCGGTTTGCAATGATTTCTATAGAGCTGGACTGCTGGGTTTTGACACACAGCCGTAGGAGGTTGTAATGACCAGGGGGATATAGTAAGTGATTTCAGTCCACAGTTTGCAATACCAGTCCTGCCATATTAGTTTCTGTCACTAACTGTTATTTAAATATGGAAGGGAAAGACAGAAAGTGACACTGAAATTGTTAAGGAAAAGAAAACAGCATAGATCTTTAATGAAAGTGTAGACAGTCTAGATGATTTAATTAACATTTTAACATAACTGCTCATTGAATTATTTTTTTTTCTTTTGTTTACTTTATTTTATTCTTTGCCATATAGCTATATTACAGCTTATATCTGAGCCTGCTGTAAGCAGGCTGGACTTCCATTGACACGGGTGGGAGGGTGAAGTGTGGATCGGGTTATGTTGGTGCTTCTGCATCACTTTGTCACCCGTCTGACTCAGTAGGCTGTGGCTATAAGCCTGCCATTGGCTGACCAGACTATATGACAGGACTATATGAGTCTTAGATTTAGATTTAGGCACCTAGGAGGCCTCCTGGGGGCCTTCCTTTGGAGGTTTTCTGGGCAAATCCAACTGGGAGGAGACCCCGGGGTAGACCCAGAACTCGCTGGAGGGACTACATGTCCAATCTGGCCTAGAAATGCCTTGGGATCCCCCAGGAGGAGCTGGAGGGTGTTGCTGGGGAGAGGGACATCTGGAGTGCCCTACTTAGCTTGCTGCCAGCATGGCCTGACCCCAGAGAAGCGGCCGATGATGAGATGAGATGCAGGACAGCAACAACTTGTGAAGGCACCTTAGACAAGCCCAGACTCCATCTCACAAGACTCTCATTCCTGATGCGGATCTGTTTTTTGACACAGCCATCGTCAGCCGGAGTTGATTTGGCACATCTTTCAACTCTGGCAGCGCCATGCACCACTGACATTGACTTGACCGATGTGCCGATCCGTTCCACTTCACACAAGCCTCTGTGCTATCAGTTTGATAACGTTCTCCAAGAGCTACATGCAGCTATTAAATGGTCTGTGGTTTTAACGAGTCCGGTGAGGTAGGCGGGTATAGGAGGCTTCATATCTAGGACATCGATGATTGAGTTATGTTTGTCTTTTTTATCAATAAGTCATATAGCATAGTCGACATATGTCTTTTACGTGCTACTTTATTTTTTTATTTTTTACATTTATTTTTTCTTTTATGTGGTGATTTCACACTATTTTGCAAGGGCACCATCGCTGCATCCTGGGCTTAGCACCGCCCAAGACGATTATGGTTGGTTTAAAGAAATACAAACAAGCCAGAGTGTTTTTTCCCCCCCTTCACCAGAAGTATAATGGGTTCAGCCAGACCTTTCTCCAGCGCTGGCACAGCGCGAACACGAAGTGTGGAGATAGGTCTGGCCATGCAAGACTACTTTGTCACCAAATGTATTGGTGTCGGCACAGTCTCCCACAGATCAGAGAAAGGTGATGGTTTTGTCACCGCTCTCTTTTGAGAGCATGAGTCTGGAAAGTTTCTACAACTGAACACAAAGCCAACAAGTTGGCAACAAAGGTTGCAAGCAGCTTATAGCAGGAAGAATGGTCTGATCCACATGAGGGGGACTTGCAGAGATATGAAGACTGATGACCCCCCCCCCCACACACACACACACACACCGACCGTAGAGATGGACTCTTTAACATTGGGTTTGTGAATAAGTGATAGAGAAAGCTCTCACTCAGATGCTTAGCATCTAAAAACACACACATGAACAGACACACACACACACACACACACACATGCACACACACACGTAAAGGTACAAATACAGACCCATTCATTCGTTCTCCTTACGGTTTTTATTCTTTTCTTTCTCTCTTTCCTTTGGTCTCTTGACACCTCCCCCATCTTGTCCATCCAGTCTCTTTCTCTTTGAGTTTTGGCTGCTGATGGGGGCTGAATGTACAGTGAATATTGTGTGGAAATGTGGGTCAAATAGATTTCATACAGTCAGAAAATACTGTAAAATGATAAGGAAGCCTGCTCTTCAGATGTACCATACTTGTTTTTTTTTCATCACGTTATATCTTTGTTTTATGTTCTTTCATGTGATTTCTCATTAAAAAGATGCACAAAACGAGGCAGAACCTGAACCTACTTACCTTTTCTGCCAAATACGACATGAAATTTACAGGTACACAGGCTATAATGTAACTGCCAAATATTAAGGCAAAACAAAACAAATCAAAGCATTGGCCCATTTTTTTCTTTCTCTTTTTGAACACATGTTCTGTTGTAGCATAGTAATGGCAACACAATTCAAAGTGCACTGCTACACCCCATGAACAGCAACTGGACACTGAGCCAACTGATGTTTATTTTCAGTTATTTATCGCTTGTGCTCATGTGGGTTGCACAGAAAAATCCTCTGGTGTTGAGAGAGAGAGAGAGAGCATTCGGTGGAGAAAGAGGGGAACACCACCGAGTAACAGGAACACGAGCGTCTGTACAGTGAGAGGATTGAGAGAGAGACAGAGTGAGAGAGAGCGATTGAGAGGAGGGGGGGGCACTGCAGCGGAAACCTTGCTTCCCTGAAGATGCACCGTCGGACATGGAGCAGCCCTGCTGAGAAGGACAAAACCCCAATTAAACAGCGAGTGGAGCGTCAAAATTTTGGACCGAGAAGAAAAATTTTTTGGGGGGGGGATAAGGGGAGAAAGAGGGAGAATCTGGGGCAGATACACATTAGTGACACACATTAACATCAGCAAGCTGGGGTGAGGGAGCGCAAGAGAGAGACTAAGGGGGGGGGCAATAATGGCAAGAGAGGAAAAGAAAAAAGAACCAGAAGAACAAATGTCAAGAGAGGAAAAAGTGCTGATGGCACAACTATGACAGTGTACCCTGCTTGGACCTGAGAGTGACTTCCACCCTCCTCTCTCGCTCTCTTTCTCTCTCTCTGTCTCGCTATCACTCTCTCCTCCTCCATTCGTCCCCTCATCCATCCTTTGATCCTCCCCCCACCTCCTCTCTCCTTTCTCTCGTCACGCTGTCGCTCTCTCCGCCTTTCTCTCCACAGTCAGAGCGAGGGAAAGTGCAGACCGTGGACCACTTCTCGCTCTCTCTCGCTCTCTCTCGCTCTCTGTCTCTGACTCTTTCTCTCTCTCTCTCTACGATCCCTGGAATCTCTCCAGCTCCTCCGCTCGGCATTCTGCAGCCAGCTCTCCCTCTGAAACCCTGTCAGATAATTCCCAGAGTGCGACGCAGCAGCAGGGAGGAGCAGGGGACATGAACCGGGGAACTGAGTAGTCTTTGTTCTTCCCAAGATTTTGATTCTTGGCCTTTGTTAGATGCCTCTCTCCTGCAAGGAAAGACTTGAAATCAAAGAGGTGAAGTAATAGAGGAAAACAACAAACAGCAGAAGCTCTCGTAGCTTTATTTTAATGCACAAGAAAAAAAAAGTGATGCGGACTTGAGAGACAGCGTTTGGGACTTTGTAGTGGAAGAATAACAATTTCCAAGAAAGCAGGACTCTGAAAACAGAGCTCTAACGCAGCAAAGACAAGATGCCAAACCACGAGGTTTGAAAACTCGCCGGTTAGGACTTGCCTCGCTTCAATCAGACTTTCTTTCCGGCGACTCTCTCTCCCTCCTCCGCTCTTGCCATCCGTCCATACTTGCTTCTATCTTGGGTAGTATACTGCCTCACTCGCAGGTCAGCCATGCAGGTGTCCATAGCCTGTACAGACCATAACCTGAAGAGGGGGAATGGAGACCACAGCAAGCAGAGTGCAACCAGCCCTAATGTGGTCAACCAAGCCAGGGCAAAGTTTCGCACCGTGGCCATCATCGCTCGCAGCTTTGGGTCCTTCACTCCCAGGCACCACATCTCGCTGAAGGAGTCCACAGGGAAACACACCGGCATGAAATACAGGTGTGTGTGTGTGTGTGTGTATGTGTGTGTGTGTGTGGGCTAATGAGTGCTATCTTCATCAGAATCAGGGTTATGCGGGGTCAGGTGTTTGAGCACACCTGTCTGGGATAAATGTAGTAATGACACTGGTTCCTTGCTGAATTCTAGCCAGTCTGGTTATGTCGTTGATTTTTTTTTTGCTTGTATGTACCAATGATACAGTTTCGTCATTTACATTTTTTTCTTACAATACATTAGATTTCTTCATTGTATCCTTTCAGTCTCTTTCATCAGCAACTTTATTTTGCTCTGTGCGTTTTGATGTTGTAAAGTTTGTTGGTTTTATTGTTGCTCTTTGCATATATGCAAAAAATGTTCCTTAATTAGGTTGTTTTACTTTTTTGATGTTCATATTTCTTCTGCTGCTTTTTGTACACCTTGCATACATGCATTTAAGTCACTTATACTCAAGACCTCATAGCTTCATTTTCTGATGGTGCGATGTTGGTGATGTCATTAAATAACCTCTTTTTGCTCTAATATCGATTATACCCTTCATTTTCTTTTGGTTGTGTCATATCACTTGCTGTAAGAATCTAAAACATTGGTCTTACTTCTGTTCCCTTGAACCTCACCAGTCATATTATTTCCAGTCTCTGATATGGGCATACACACTTATACTTTGCTGAATTAAGAATTTAAAAAGAAACTGTAATTCCATAAATTCAGAGGCTCCAGTGTCTGAATTCCGATTAATTAACCCATATTAAACAAAGGTTTCAGTTTTTCCCCCCATTCAATTGAAGACAAAAATGCAAACAGGAATTGCACACAAAAATGCTAGCTCAACTTTTTAATACATTTAACTATATATTTTTTGAATCAAATTTTAATTTATGCAACTCATCAGGGATTCATATTTCTGTTCATGGTGCACACAGGACGGTCTGTGAAGCTACATCTAGTTTGGGAAAGTGCAGAGAATGGCAAAAATGTGAGATTTGACTGTGGCTCCATCTGCCACTGGACAGTCCCCACGGCCATACTCATCCTGTTACTGCCTGCCATTGCAAAGAAATGCCCTGCAGTTGGTTGCTGGACTGCACCAACAAATCTTTAACACAACCTTTTTACTTTTACTGAGTCTCTCCTTTTGCTTTTCTCTCAAGTCCACCTCTCTCCCCATCTACCTCTCACACACGTCTCTCTCTCTCTCTCTCTCTCTCTCTCTCTCTCTCTCTCTCTCTCTCTCTCTCTCTCTCTCTCGCTCTCTCTCGCTCTCTCTCAAATTCAAACTCAAACTCAAATAGCTTTATTGACATGACGTAACACTGTACATATTGCCAAAGCAAGGGTTTAAACATTGAAAAAGCTAAACATTAATTGGAAAACATTGAAAACAAATACACTACAGCAAAGAAACGGTACAAAACACAATTAATATACTGTCATGAAATATAACAGCAACACTGTGTGTCAGGTAACTCACTCACTGTCCCTCACTTTATTTCTCTCTCCGTTTCAAAAGTTTCAACGTTCAGTCTTCAGGCGCTTCCAAATGACACAAATAGAAAGCAATCCTCCTCCCCCCCCCCCTCTCTCTCTCTCTCTCTCCCACACACAGGCGAGATCTCTCTTTACCTCTCTCTCTCCTCTCCTCCCTCCTCTGCCGTGCATTGTTGAGACAGCTCTGCAGTGTGGGCAGACCGTCTGAGTCTGGTTTGACCTCGGCAGGGCTCTCGTTCAGCCGGCTTGCGTGTTGACTCGCAGCCTCGGGATGAGAGTCTTACGTAAAACATGGCGCCGTGACTTTCCTACCCAACTCCGCAGAAGTGCGCCGGAGAGAAGACTTGTATGTGTGTCTGTGGACTCCTCTCGTGTGCGAGCGAATGCACTCGTGTGTGTGTGTGTGTGTGTGTGTGTGTGTGTGTGTGTGTGTGTGTCGTGTGCACGCCCGCCTGTGTCACGTGCGTGCACGTGTATGTGTACATGTAACATCGGAGGGGAGCTGTTTTTAGTGCTAACACAGGACGACCCGACAGAAATCCAAAAAGTCCAACATCGCTGCATTCAGCTAAACGCTGCGTAGGGTATTCTGCACGTCTGTCACGCTATTCCTGTCTTGATGCACAGGGCAACAAAACACCTTGTCAGAAATATGTGCACCCATCATCCTTCATATGTAAGGACATTAGATATCTACGGACTTTAATAATACTTCCTTTGAAGAATAATCGGCATCGCGATTAATTTTGTTAAACTGTCGTACTGTGAGGGGTTAATTCTCAAAGGGGGGGGGGTTGTTTTCCTCTGTCCTACCCCTATATTAATAGATGCAGAGATAGAGATGATACAGTTTGACACTGATTAAGGTAGTTTTTTGTTTGTTTCCATCTGAATGAAAAACCCTGGGGACTTTGAATTATTCATGTTATAGGTCATTAAAGGTACAATTTACATGCAAATAGATGCCCTTTTTGAAAACGTTCTGTTTTTCTTTTTTTAATGCTTTAGCTTTAAGAAGAACCATGAGAACAAATTAGTCACACATAACATGTTAACATATATTTAGTATGTACGCTGTAATCCCTTCTTGGAAAATGATGAGAGAATGTTACACAAAAAAAATGTGCAAAACCATAGACACGCACACACACACACACACACACACACACACACACACACACACACACACACACACACACACACACACACACACACACACAGAGGACAGTTCAATAGAACTGTCAGCTCCCACACAATGTGCTCTATATGTGTAGCATTACAGGCCATATGGTTGAGCGGTCTTCCAGTCAGTTTGTCATTAAAAGTTCAGAGGCCAGTTGGGGAAAATGAGTTGTGACAATAGAGGAGGCCGAGCTAGGGTTTCTACACCTCCCTCAGAGACCCTGAGAACAAACTGACAGAGAGAGAGCGAGAGAGAGAGAGAGAGAGAGAGAGAGAGAGAGAGAGAGAGAGAGAGAGAGAGAGAGAGAGAGAGAGAGAGAGAGAGAGAGAGAGAGAGAGAGAACAGGAGGACGTGGAGAGAGAGTGGACGACAACAAGACAGACGAGCAAGCTGGGGGAAAGAGGAGCAAGGAGAGGCTTGGAAAGCAAGAAAGCGAGAGCGAGGGAGATAGGCAGAAAGAGGAAAGACAAAGACAAACTAAAGGGGCGAGGGAGAAGAGGGGGAAGCAGAGAGGCTTGGAAAGAGAGAGCATGAGGGAACATGAAAAAACTGGAGAAAGAACAATGGCCACTTATTTTAGGAGAGGGCCAAAGTGCACACCTTGCGGCACAATATGTGTCAAAATGCCGCAGCCTAAGGGTCAGTGAGTGACCACAACACTCTAAATTACTGTCAGTTGCTGTTCAAGTGCTGTTCTATGTTTCTGCCAGTTCCATCTATTCCTTTTTCATTTGTTTTAATATTTTTTTTTTTGTTTGGTACTCTTTTGACCTGTTTTGCTGTCACCTGCTTTGGCAACGTTGTAATAAATGCAGTCAAGCAAATAAAGCATCATTGAATTGAATTGAATTGAATGAGGGAAAGATGATACTTGTCTGTGTACCGATCATTCAGTGCTGCCTTATCTTCTGCTGACAGTAAAACCCTGAGGGATTGTCATCCCGGTCTCTAACCCCCCATCTTTTTTTATCCCTCTCTCACAGACTTCTATCCTCCCTCCCTCTATTTCCTGCTTTTTGTTTCCACTTTTTGTTTCTGTTTGGTTCTTGTTCTGCTCTCTTCATGCCCCCCCCCCCCCCGGAAGTGAACTGTAGGTACTACGCACCATCTGCTTTGGCCTTGCAGTATGGGTGAATGATGCAGGACATTTGCAGATGTGTTTGTCTTTCTTTGTATGATTTGTTTCATTGTGTGCGTATGAATGTTGTGTGTGTTTGTGTGACTGCATATGTATGTGTGTTTTGGGGTGTGCTTATGGGGGGGTTGTACACACTAGAACTGCAGCTAACAATTATTTCCATGATCAGTTAATCCATTGACTATTTTTTCAATTAGATAACAGAAAAAAATTTGTACAGTGTGTTGGCAATACATCTGAGTGCATGAAGATTGAATGTGGAGTCCCACAAGGCTCGGTGTTGGGGCCAAAACTTTTCATTTCATATATCAATGACATATGTGAAGTGTCAAAGATACTGAAATTGTTTGTTTGTTTGTTTGCAGATGACACTAATTTTATTAGTTCAGGAGATGATTTAAAAAATTTAGCAGAAAGCATTGTAAATGAAATGGTCAAACTGAAAAGATGGTTTGATGAAAATGAGTTATTGAATTTGAACAAAACTTAGTTTATGGTTTTTTTCTAAACAGAAAAAGGATGAAAATGTTTTACTGTCTATAAATGGAGTTGATCTTGAAAGAGTATCTGAGTTTATATTTTTGGATATAATAGTGGATGACAAACTGACATGGAAATCTCATATAGCGTATGTAAAAACAAAGGTGTCTAAGAATATTTCTGTTTTGAACAAAGCAAAGTACATGTTAGATTACAAGGTAATGCGAATTCTGTACTGTTCACTTATTTTGCCATACATCAGTTACTGCGTGGAAGTCTGGGGCAACATGTACATGGGCAACATAAAGCCATTGGTTATATTACAGAAAAGAGCAGTAAGAATTATTCATAAAGTAGAACCAAGAGCACACACCAACAGACTGTTTATTAAGTCAGGATTAGTGAAACTTAAAGATTTAGTTGAGTTACAGACATTGTTAGTTATGTAGAGGGCAAAAAGCAGAGTATTACCAGAAGATTTACAAAAATTATTTGTTTTTAGTTCATAGGATGAGGACCATAGGAATTTTAATTTTAAACGTCAGTATGCATGTACTACTTTAAAGCACATGTGTATTTTAGCATGTGGCGTCAAACTGTGGAATTCTTCAGAGAACGATCTAAAGGGTTGTGTAAATATCTTTCAGTTCTAGAAAATGTATAAGGAAATAATAATTAGACAATATGGAGTTGTCAGGTAATGAGTTTTCAGTTGATTGTGTATGGCTTTTTGATTCTTTTTCATTTTTCATGTTGCTGTAAGTATTAGTTGTTGAGTAACTGACTGACAGACCATCTATTCTGTTGTTTATTTATGTTTGAGGAAGGGGCAGGCAAAATAAGATTTTCTTCTCCCTGCTCCTTTTCAATCATGGAATGTGTAAATTGATTTGTGTTTGATCATTAGTTTGCTTGTTTCTCTCTGGAGCTGTGCATTACCATGAGCGGAATACGTAAATAATAATGAAATGAAAATTAATGGGTTAATCATATACTCTACTGGTAAATACCGGTTGCAAGTTCCCAGGGCCCAATGTGACATCTTAAAACAGGTCTGACCAGCAGCCAAGAAACAGCTATCAAGCCCTTTTTATAAAGGTTTGAATCTGAGCAAGCAGGCATTGCTGAAGCTCTAACTAACACATGTTTGGTGATTAAAATTATTAAACAATTACCAACGTTAGAATCAATTTTCTGCCTGTCAACTAATTGCCTAATTATTTCAGCACTACTTGTGTGCACGTATGCATGCTTGCAAATTTGAACATATTTGTGTTTGCATGTGGATAGCAAAGACAGTTGGAATATGAGTGATAAATGTCAAATAGAAAGAGATATCTAGTATTGATTTTTAAATGACCAGGAAATGACTTGGGTTACTGTGTACTACTGACTGAGACTGCTGACGGAGTTACATGCTAAGGACTGATTCGGTGTTTGCGTCCACATTCATGCATTACATTTAACAGCATGCACATTGACATGCACATACACAAATACATTCGCTCTGCACACACCATAGCACCACAAAAACACCCACCTACACACACACACACCCCGAATTTGTCAGATTTGACCTTTCTGATGGTTATAGAGAGATGAATCTTCTATGCCCCTCCCACTCACACAGTGTTTCACCTTTCACACACACACACACACACACACACACACACACACACAAAACGATGGACCAATAGATTTAGCAATTCATCTCCTTCAAACTCAAATGTCTCTGACTCAGATGCCAGAAAAGGGATTCTTTCAACAAGTCGTAAGAATGACTAACCTTATGGACTACATCTGGTCAACATAAACCAGAACATTTTGAACTTAACATCTCCATCGTCATTATAACTTTTCAGTGAGCCTTGTTTGTTATCCTTAGGATATGTTAAAACAATTCTGTAACCATAAGGAATGTAGAGAGGAAAAACAACAACAACAAGATTACAGTTGCTTTAATGGCTAGGTAAGAGTCTGGGAGGGTGGTAATGTCAGTGCTTTGTCCCACCTATCACTGTGTCTGACTGACACCTCTCTCTGAATTGCCGTCTCTATGGTGACAGCGCTTACTGGTCAGAACAATAATGAGCCGTTGACTGGAAAGGACTTACAGATTGATTAATTGATTGATTCATTTTTACATTGATGCCCGTGTTAATGGGCAATTCCACCATGGTGGAACAGAAGTGTGACTGTAATGTACTCCCTGAGGATCTAAAAACACAGTGATAAATGTCTGCATGCTGTAATGCCCACCTGTTTAGAAAAACAGGTGTAATCATGGTGCTGAGAGGCTCTCTTTTGTGTGCAACTCACCACAATCCAATAGTTTACTACAGTAGCAGAATGAAAACAGGAGCAGCATTAAAACTTATCCCTGTGTCTGTTTGAAAAAAAAAACAACAACACTAAATCCACTACCACTACCCGATGTGATGTGATGTGATGTGTACACAGTTCATTAACTTGAAAAAGACCCCCCCCCCCGTAGACTAGTATACAGTTATAGTAAACATCTGCATCTGCAAAATTGATAAGATCAGAGAGGACAGGCAGGAGAGGATAGAGACTAGGATTCAAACTAGAGATGCACCGAAATGAAAATTCTTGGCCGAAACCGAAAACCAAAAATGAGGAAACCAAGGCCGAAAACTGAAACACCGAAAGAAATTATTATGTCAATTATTAGAACCATTGCATTTATGGCTCTGACTGTGTACTAACCTCACTAAAATCAAGGCATTGCATTTCAAAGAATAAATCAATTACAAAAGTATGAAAATATTTATTTAGCACTGACATTACAACAGTGCACAATATAAATTAAAATTCAAAACAAAATGTCTAACTTGACCCCACTCATGTATACATTAAATAATAATGTACAGGCCTATAACTGACTGGCCTGCTGAAAGATTGTAAAATTAAATATGTTCTCTCATAAAAACACAAAGTGCATTTAAGTCAAGTGCCTTTTAAATTTTTCTCTGTAGGACTACTACAACAAAGTGCATTGCCACTGACTATGGCATGCACTTTAGATCGGTCGATATGCCAGGTGTCGAACATATTGGCGAATGCAGCAGAAATGGCTGCTGCTGTATGTGACCCTCTAAACTCGTGAATGGAGCAGAATTTTTTGCAGCTTGAAATCTGTATCGGTCCACTATGCGGTTAGACTGAGCATACTGGTGAGGCTGACGTCTGAGCTCCATATGTCGGTCGTGAAACTGATAGCTGTAATATCTGATGCTATAAGCTCATGGACATGAGTTGCAACAACATTAAACAGCTCAGGTAAACACACGTCTGAGAAATGCCGTCTGCTTGGCATGGCATAACTGGGCTCAATGTGATCATTCAGCCTACGACATCCCACATCTTCTACGACAGAGAACGGCTGATCATCTAAGGCAATAAACTCCATAATGTTTTGTGTTATGCCCTTTGCCTTAGCACCATCACTAGAAAACCTTCTTGCCTTTTCAAATAAGTCCGCTACAGACGGAGTGGGCGTGCTCGGGTTGACTTTTCTTTTCTGCGCCGCATTCTTCTCATATTCGGAATGGCAATCGGGATGTTTGGATTTCAGGTGATAAATTAAACCCGACGTGGAGAAAACCTTTGCAGACACACCCCCTCTTGAAATTTCAGCATTGCATGTTTTGCAAATCGCTATCCGTGGGTCTTTCTCCGAGATATTGAAATACGTCCACACCGCAGACATGTTGGCTCTTATCCAGATAACCGTGTGCTGGCGGCGCTTTTTGCTTGCGTCATCACAATTCTGTTTCGGCCGTGTGGTTTCGGTGATTTAGGTCTTTCGGCCGAAAACCGAAAATGCACTTTTGGGCCATTTTCGGCCGAAAATTTTCGGTGGCCGAATTTTCGGTGCATCCCTAATTCAAACTCTTGCTCTGATGTTTATGTGTGAGGCAAATTATGTGGACTGAAGAGCCAACAGCATGCCAGTTGCCGGCTTTAAGATGACCTCGTTTACGTTTTCCACATTCCCATGTGTTGCCATAACCAAATAATTTTCTCATCATTTTTCTCCATGCCAGTGTCGACGAGCAAAAACTAGTTCGACTAGCAAAAGAAAAACGTAATTTGTTTCGATGCGAAAACCCCATTTTAACCTTCAATTTGCTTAATAGGTGCTCCACAAGGGTCTTAAAAGTAAGCCTGGTATCCAGCCAAAGTCCTCAATATTTATAACATTCACAGAATCCTAAGGGGTTTGGATGTGGGCAATACTAGGTTGGGTACTCTTAGAATTTAAGACAAGTGTATGTTTGATGAGAGAGATCTGAAATATAACAAATGCAAACTGTAGATTTGCAATGGCCAGACTAAGAAAAGAGCCAGTGGCATATAAAATAGTGTCATCTACATAAAGGTGTACATTAAAATATTTCCTCTGCTGAGAAGGAGAGATGGACGAAGAGAAAGTGGGAGACACAGAGAGAGAGGGAGAGAGAGAGAGAGAGAGAGAGAGAGAGAGAGAGAGAGAGAGGGAGAGGGAGTGTGTAAAGGGTGATAAGGTATAGAGGAAGTTAGAGTTGACAGATGGCTGCAGAAGGACAAATAGGGGCTCCACTTGGAACAAATTGTATTAATAAATGAGTGTTGAGTTTGTGAGAGTGCTTTTGTGTGTGTGTGTGTGTGTGTGTGTGTGTGTGTGTGTGTGTGTGTGTGTGTCCTTATGTATGATTTCAAAATGTATAATTGAGTGGGCTCAGATGCATAAAACGGGGCCCATTTTATGCATCTGAGGGTTAAAGAAATGTGTCTGACAAGTGGGACGTAATTGCAGCAGTCTCGAGCCAGTTACGCTGATTTGAGCCAGGTTTAAACTGTGGCGTTAATTGGTAATTGTTTTAATAAACAGGCTGTGTGTGCCCTAGCTCTCCATCATTGTCTGAGTCACTGTGCTAGAGAGCCCCAGCTGTGGTGCAACCTGCCACACTCTAGTTTAAAAATCCTGCAGCCAATCAGGCTGAGACTGTTTAAAGTACAAGCTCGTAAAAAAAGATGTAGGTTTACATGCACACATACACAGGCTTGTGGGCGACAGTGGCTTGGAGGGAGAGCAGGTTGTCTGGTAACCAGAGTTGCTGGTTCGATCCTCAGCTCCTCCTTGCAGAAATGTTGAGGTGTCCTTAAGCAAGACAATGAAGCCCTAACAACTCCCGATGAGCTCGTTGTTTCCTTGAATTGCTGACACCGCCATTGGTGTATGACTGTGTGTGTGTGTGTGTGTGTGTGTGTGCGCGTGCATGGGTAAATATGAGGCATTCATTGATTGTGGTTTAAGTGTCTGTTGGAGTTAGAAAAGTGCTACATAAACACAATTCTCTACTACTACTGCTTTCAGCTGCGCCTGTTAGGGGTCGTCACAGCGGGTCATCCATTTCCATTTCTTCCTGTCCTCTGCATGTTCCCTCCTCTTTGGCCTTCCTCTTTTCCTCTCCCCTGGCAGCTCCATATTCAGCATCCTTCACCCAATATACTCAGCATCTCTCTTCCACACATGTCCAAGCCATCTCAATCTTGCCTCTCTTGCTTTGTCTCCAAACTGTCTAACCTGAGCTGTCCCTCTAATATAATCGTTCCTAATCATGTCCTTCTTCATCACTCTCAATGAAAATCTTAGCATAGCATCTTCAGCTCTGCCACCTCCAGCTCCGCCTCCTGTCTTTTCATCAGTGCCACTGTCTCTAAACCATATAACATAGCTGGTCTCACAACCATCTTGTAAACCTTCCCTTTAACTCTTGCTGGTACCCTTCTGTCACAAATCACTCCTGACACTCTTCTCCACCCTGCCTGCACTCTCTTCTTCACCTCTCTTCTGCACTCCCCGTTACTTTGGTCAGTTGACCCCAAGTATTTAAACTCATACGCCTTTGTCACATCTACTCGTTGCATCCGCACCATTCCACTGTCCTCCCTGTCATTCCGTCTTGCTCCTACTGACTTTCATTCCTTTTCTCTCCAGTGCATATCTCTACCTCTCCAGGCTCTCCTCGACCTGCACCCTACTGTCACTACAGCTCACAATGTTGTCCGTAAACATCATAGTCCATGGAGACTCCTGCCTGATCTCATCTGTCAACCTGTCCATTACCATTGCAAACAAGAAAGGGCTCAGAGCCGATCCTTGATGTAATCCCACCTCCACCTTGAACCCATCTGCCATTGCAACCACACAGCTCACCATTGTCACATTTCCCTCATGCATATCCTGCAGCACTCATATATACTTCTCTGCAACTCCTGACTTCCTCATACAATACCACACCTCCTCTCTTGGCAACCTGTCATATGCTTTCTCTAAATCCACAAAGACACAATGTTACTCCTTCTGGCTTTCTCTATACTTCTCAATCAACATTCTCAAAGCAAACATCGCATCTGTAGTGCTCTTTTGTGGCATGAAACCATACTGCTGCTTGCTAATCGTCAGATCTCCTCTTAACCTAGCTTACATCGCTTTTTCCCATATCTTCATGCTGTGGCTGATCAACTTTATACCTCTGTAGTTGCTGCAGTTCTGCATATCACCCTTATTCTTGAAAATCGGTACCAGGATGCTTCTTCTCCACTCCTCAGGCATCCTCTCACTATCCAAGATTGTGTTAAACAATATATTTCAAACTTCACTGCCATCTCTCCTAAACACCCCCATGCCTCCAAAGGTATGTCATCGGGACTAACTGCCTTTCCACTCTTCATCCTCTTTATAGCTGACCTCACTTCGTCCTTGCTAATCCACCACACTTCCTGATTCACTATCCCCACATCATCCAAACTTCTCTCTCTCATTTTCTTCATTCATCATCCCCTCAAAGTATTCCTTCCACCTCCTCAGCACACTCTCCTCACTTGTCAGCACATTTCCATCTCTATCCTTGATTGCCCTAACCTGCTGCACATCCATCCTTGCTCGGTCCCTCTGTCTAGCCAATCAGTACAAGTCCTTTTCTCCTTATTTAGTGTCTAATCTCTCACACAACTCACTATACACCTTTTCCTTTGCCACCTCTCTCTTCACTTTATGTTGCATCTTCTTGTACTCCTGTTTACTTTCTTCATCTCTCTGACTATCCAACCTCTTCTTTGCCAACCTCTCCCTCTATATAATTTGCTGTACTTCCTCATTCCACCACCAAGTCTCCTTGTCTTCCTTCCTCTGTCCTGATGACACACTAAGTACCTTCCTAGCTGTCTCCCTCACAATTTCTGCAGTGCTTGCCCAGCCATCCGGAAACTCTTCACTATCACCCAGTGCCTACCACCTAGTAGTGCCTGACTTAACTCCTCCCTGAATTCCAAACAACAGTCTTCCTTCTTCAACTTCCACCTTTTGATCCTTGGCTCTGCCTCCACCCGCTTCCTCTTCTTGGTCTCCAAAGTCATCCTACAGACCACCATCTGATGCTGCCAAGCTATGTTCTTCTGTGTCACCACCTTGCAGTCTCCAATCCCTTTCAGACCACACCTTTTACATAAGATATAGTCCACCTGTGTGCACTTTCCTCCACTCTTGTACGTCACCCTGTCTTCCTCCCTCTTCTTGAAATATGTATTCACCCCAGCCATTTCTGTCCTTTTCACAAAATCCAGCACCATCTGTCTTTCCATATTTCTCTCCTTGACATCATCCCTACCATCACCTTCTCATCACCTCTGTTCCCTTCACCAACATGCCCATTGAAGTCCGCTCCGCTCTACAGTGTGCTAACTCTGCTAGTTAAATCAGCTGTTTATACATGCATGACCTGTCATAAGTTTGCCCTTGACAATATCTGATCTATCACCAATAAAGCCCCTCTGGTCAATGACTTCATCACAGAATACAAACTACTATTTATGTCTCACTGAAACCTGACAGTCACAGAATGTCTTTCTACAGCAACTCCTCTGGATTTGTTTACATATGCAAACCTCAGTCTTCGGGCAGAGGAGGCAGCCTCATGCTGACCTATCGCGATAGTATAAAATCAATGCTACTCTCTCTACCTCATCAATCTTCCTTCGAAAAGCTGGCTGTTAAGCTCTGTGGACCTACACCCACCATTGTTATTGCTCTGTACAGACCACCTAAGGCATCGAATATTTTCATCACTGAACTCTTGACAGTTTTAACCACCCTTAGTGCGATGTCTCCGGATATAATACTAACGGGGGATTTAAATGTTCATTTTGATAACACTGATAATATATTCACGGAATACTTTAAAGCAATGTTAGATTGCTTTGATCTAACACAATATGCCAACTTTACAACCCACATAAAGGGTCATATCTTTGAATTAGTTTGCTGTCATCACCTCTGCTGAACTACCCATCTCTGACCATAAAGCTGTGTTATTCAACACCAACCTACTGCTCAGTAAATCAAGGGTGCATCATACCATATCATACCGCAACAATAGACATGTTAATCCAGATGACCTCAGCAGTTTAATTACCTCAAACCCCATTCCTGCTCACACCTCCATACTCCCTTATCTTATGGACTCCTACAATGATAGTTTATCATCTGCACTTGATACTTTAACCCCTCTGAAAACATGGGTTGTCTCATTTGCCCATATTGCTCCCTGGTACACACCTGAACTATGTCCACTCAAGGCTATAGGTTGGCGCCTTGAGAAGCTTTGCACCAAGACTGGACTTGCTATTCATGAAAAATTGTATTCAGATCATATTCCATTACAAAAATGCAAATATCATCAGTACAGTTGACGGGAATACTAGAACTCTCTTCTCCACAGTGAAAGGTTACTCAATCCACCCGAAACCAATATGAACAGTAACCTTTGTAATGTAACAATGCGCTGCTTTTTTAAAGTTTTTCAACTCCAAAATTAGTACAATTCATGATCAGCTGGCCTCTGCTAACATCATGCAGACTGACTTACCACCAGCATGCACCATGAAACTGTCCCCATCCACTGTCCTATGTGACTTCAGTCTTCTAACTGAAAATCAAATTTTTTTAACTCTTTACTAAGTCCAGCACCTCCACATGCCACCTGGATCCAATTCCCACAACCCTGGTTAAATCATGCCTGCCCTCTATCATCTCCCCGATAACCTCAATCATCAACTCCTCTCTGTCCACTAGTGCAGTTCCCCCTTCAATGAAGGTTGCCATAATCAGACCCACTCTGAAAAAACCTGGCTTATATTCTAATAACCAAAACAACCACTGGTCTATTTCCAATTTACCATTCATCTCCAAAATCCTTGAGAGCGTAGTTGCATCTTAACTCCAGATCTACCTTGTTAACAATAATCTCTTTGAACAATTCCAGTCTGGCTTTCGCCCCAAACATAGCACAGAAACAGCCCTAATTAAGGTCACCAGTGACCTCTTTTGTGCAGCTAACTCAGTCTACTCTCTATCCTTATTCTCCTTGACCTTATCACAGCCTTTGGTACTATATCCCACCAACTCCTCATGAATTGTCTCGCTAGAATTTGATTCTGGGGTACTGTGTATCAGTGGTTTGCTTCCTACCTTACTAACAGGACACATTTTGTACAGATTCAGAATTACCGGTCAGAAAGTTCCACAGTTCCTCATAGAGTTTCACAGGGTTCAGTGTTGGGGCCACTCCTGGCAGTATGGTATTGATTTCCACTGTTACCCTGATGATACACAGCTTTATGTGTCCACTAAGCCCACTTCCACTCTCTCTTCCAATACCTTAACTGTTTGTCTCCATGATTTACAGATATGGATGACAAACAATTATCTGAAATTCAACAGGGGGCATCCGGGTGGTGTGGTGGTCTATTCTGTTGCTTACCAACATGGGGATTGCTGGTTCGAATTGCCGTGTTATCTCCGGCTTAGTCAGGCACCCCTACAGACACAACTGGCCATGTCTGTGGGTGGGAAGCCAGGTGTGGGTATGTGTCCTGGTCGCTGTACTAGCGCCTCCTCTGGTCGGTTGGGGCGCCTGTTTGGGGGGGGGGACTGGGGGAATAGCATGACCCTCCCATGCGCTATGTCCTCCTGGCGATACTCCTTACTGTCAAGTGAAAAGAAGTGGCTGGCGACTCCACATGTATCGGAGGAAGCATGTGGTAGTCTGCAGCCCTACCCGGATTGGCAGAGGGGGTGGAGCAGCAACTGGGATAGCTTGGAAGAGTGGGGGGAAAAAGGGGAACCCCCCCCCCACCAAAAAAAAAAAGAAATTCAGCATTAGTAAAACTGAGCTATTCCTCATTGGCACTAAATCTTTCCATTTTCCATTCCATTATCCGCGCTTTTTATCCTACTCTCAGGGTCATGGGGATGCTGGAGTCTATCCCAGCAGTCATTGGGTGGCAGGCCATCACACAGGGCAGACATACACACACATTCACACCTAGGGACAATTTAGGATGGCTGATTCACCTGACCTACATGTCTTTGGACTGTGGGAGGAAACTGGAGCACTCGGAGAAAGCCCACGCAGACACGGGGAGAACATGCAAACTCCACACAGTGGACGACCCAGGACAACCCCAAGGTTGGACTACCCCAGGGCTTGAACCCATGACCTTCTTGCTGTGAGGCAACTGCGCTAACCACTGCGTCACCGTGGCACTAAATCTATTCTCTCGAAAACTAATATTTGCTCACTCGCCGTTGCTGGAGCCTCCATACCTGTCTCCGCTCAGGCTAAGAGCCTTAGCGTTATCCTTGATAGTCAATGCTTTGGTCACATCATGCACTGACTACTGCAATGCAATCTGGCAGGCACCCCCAACAAATTTATTAACCAAATTCAGCTCATCCAGAATCCTACAGCACGGATTATTACACATTCAACATCCACTGAACATGTCTCTCACCTGCTGAGTCAATTACACCGGCTTCCTGTGTCACAGCAGATTAACTTTTAAATTTTATTATTAACATTCAAAGCTCTTCATAATCTATCCTCCTGCTTATCTCACAGACCTGCTTCAGACTTACACTCCATCTCGCTCCCTGCGGTCTTCGCCAGCAGGTCTATTGGCATGACCAGCCATGAACCTCAGCACAATGGATGCCAGGGCTTTTTTCTATGCTGCACCCAAATTCTGGAACTCCATTCCCCATCACATCTGCTTACTTGGCTCCATTACAGAATTCAAAACTGCTCTTAAAATCCACCTTTTTAAACTACCTTACCCACTTTAGCAGCATTAACAGCATTTAACTCCTCGCTGATATATGCTCAGTTGGTTATTGTGTTTTTTATTGTTGATTGTACTCGTGTTTTTTACTGCTTTGTTGTTTATTGAATTTGATGTAAGGTGACCATAAGTTTTATGAAAAGTGCCATTAAATAAATAAAATGCATTCTTATTATTATTATCATCAATTTTACATAATATTTGTGTGTGTGTGTTTGTGATCTTCTGAAAAGCACTACTTTGTGATAAACATGAATATATGATGTATAGCTTTGCCTTGGTTTGACCCCCCGGGTTGTCCAACCTTGGGGGTCATCCCAGGTCATCCTCTGTGTGGAGTTTGCATGTTCTCCTCATGTCTACGTGGGTTTCCTTCAGGTGCTCTGGTTTCCTCCACAGTCCAAAGACATGTAGGTCAGGTGAACTGGCCATACTAAATTGTCCCTAGGTGTGTGTGTGTGGGGTGGGGGTGGGGCTGTGATGCCTGGTGGCCTGTCCAGGGTGTCTCCCTGCTTGCCGCCCAATGACTGCTGGGATAGGCTCCAGCATCCCCGCGACCCTGAGAGCAGGATAAGCGGTTTGAATAATGGATGGATGGATATGATGTAAACATACAGTATCTGAAACACATCTTATGGAAATGTTTGTTTAATGCTGACTGTCAATAAAAAATAAATTATCAAACAAAAACAACAGAACCAGACCAATGAATACATGCTGTACTCACAGAGGCTACTGTCGGGCTTGTGTTTACAGTAGGGCATGGGATCATCACAGAGGACTGAGGAGGAGAAGGGTGGGAGTTCTCACAGAGGATGAAGGAGGAGAAGGGATGGGGGGGGGGTCTTCCTAGTCACTAAATTGGGCTTCAGTGATGCAAACTGTGACCCACCAAAGCGTGATTTAGTGAATTTAAAGGAGAAACAGAGTTAATTTTATGATGCATCACATACACAAAACATTCATTACTAAAAAAAATACTCACCATTGTCAAACATGGAGAGCATCGCAGGAAAGACCGCAGGGCAGCAGCAGTCGCACCAGGGGCAGAGTCTGAGGCCACAGACTGCAGGGCTTCAGCAGAATGACTGTTTAAACAATAGCATTACGACATGTGGTGTAACAGCAATAGCATAACAGCATTGTAAAAGATATGTGATGCAAGATTAATAATAATAATAATGAGAGGTCATTTTTAAATAGATCCCTTTAACGGCATGGAATCCACAATCACAGGCCATGGACCCTCCAAAGAGGGTGGAATTGTTATTTATCCTAGAGTGAGTCACTCAGTGTGCAGTCCATCATCTGATTAATATTATCTGAACCGTTGTATTGCCCATTTTTCATCAAGTGACCTGTATACTGGAAGGGAAATTCCTGTTATAATCATGTGTTTTTCCGATATGATTATGCATTTGCTAGTATGAATATATATGTGTCTTATATAATCAACATGATATTGCAACATTTAAGTTGTTGGGAACCTAAATACAAAGAAACTCATTATAAAAGAGTTTAGCCTGGAGGGGGGTTGAAACCTCTTCCTGTTTATGTGTGTTCTGAGAATGTTAATAATATATCTGCACACTAACAGGATGTGTGTCTGTAGGAGTTTAAGATGTTTGAGAAGAACGAGTCTTAAGTCAAGAAAAATGTCATGACCAAGTAAGGCAAGGTCGAATAACATTTTGAGTGAAATCATGTGCATCCTGTGTGAGTTGTATGTTATCTCAAAGTACTATTATGAAGTTAGGATCGACTGCCTCTCCTTAGTCATATCTGTGCAATGCCAATGATGGTTCTTGTTTGCTTGCTTTCAAGCAATATATTGAAAATATGAATACTGTGTCAACTGGAATTTGAGTACCAGCTCTCATCTGCACTAGACAAGAACTGATTTTTAGGTTTCAATGGCAATACTAATAACCAGAATAACTAATAGGTACAAATGTTACTATACTTTACTTTCTGATAGAGGTCATGCCACTTCCGCGGCGTTGGGTCTGGTCCATTGCCTCCTCCAGAAGGCCAAACCCCAGAGCTGGCAAATGCCCTCAGGCTGGCCTTCCAGTCTTTGTCTCCCATGGCTTTGTGGTTCTGCAGTTTAGTGCTCATCTAAGGATAATAACAATAACACTACTTACAGCTATGTATTGCGGCATAAGCATGGTGTGCTGAGCAAGTGCATACTCATGAGTAAAGTAACGTAATATTGTAGCAACCGGGGGAAGCGGTCACTGTGACTGTCAGTAGCTCCACGCTGGGGGAGCACAGGATCTCATGGGACTGTTAATGTTTGAGTTGATTGTGCTATATTTCTGCATGTGCAGGTGTTCTGTTCATGATTGGATGTGTTGTTGTTAAGGTGTTTCACTCGAACTGGGTAGAGGACTGTTACTGACTGACTGACCTAAGGACCATGACTTAGACTGATGTCACCAGTTGCGACCGGGGGAGTGGGGACTTATTATATTGTTGCCAGTTCTGGTCTGTTCTGGCCTGTGTAAATTAAAGAGGTTTAGGCTTTGGTTTAGGGTAATAGGGCATGAGAGTTGCGATTAAAAAGAGATTTCTGCCTCTCAATTCATTCTTCCCCACCGGCTCGCCACAATACTGTTAGTTAAGCAAACTACACTGATAACATGTTTTTTTTTTTTGCATTCAGATCAGAAGGAGAATCAGAATAAGAACAAGAATCAGATTTATTGGCCAAGTATGTATGTTAACACACACAAGAAATTTGGTTGTGGTCATTTGTGTCTCTCAAGCAATACAGACAATATACAGACAATGTACATGTTATTTACAGACAATACATAATATACAAGCAATATACAGACTATAAAAGACAAACAATATACACTACCGTTCAAAAGTTTGGGATCACCCAAACAATTTCGTGTTTTCCATGAAAAGTCACACTTATTTACCACCATATGTTGTGAAATGAATAGAAAATAGAGTCAAGACATTGACAAGGTTAGAAATAATGATTTGTATTTGAAATAAGATTTTTTTTACATCAAACTTTGCTTTCGTCAAAGAATCCTCCATTTGCAGCAATTACAGCATTGCAGACCTTTGGCATTCTAGCTGTTAATTTGTTGAGGTAATCTGGAGAAATTGCACCCCACGCTTCCAGAAGCAGCTCCCACAAGTTGGATTGGTTGGATGGGCACTTCTTTGAGCAGATTGAGTTTCTGGAGCATCACATTTGTGGGGTCAATTAAACGCTCAAAAGGGCCAGAAAAAGAGAATTTTCATCTGAAACTCGACAGTCTATTCTTGTTCTTAGAAATGAAGGCTATTCCATGCGAGAAATTGCTAAGAAACTGAAGATTTCCTACACCGGTGTGTACTACTCCCTTCAGAGGACAGCACAAACAGGCTCTAACAGGTACTATTTAATGAAGATGCCAGTTGGGGACCTGTGAGGCGTCTGTTTCTCAAACTAGAGACTCTAATGTACTTATCTTCTTGCTCAGTTGTGCAACGCGGCCTCCCACTTCTTTTTCTACTCTGGTTAGAGCCTGTTTGTGCTGTCCTCTGAAGGGAGTAGTACACACCGGTGTAGGAAATCTTCAATTTCTTAGCAATTTCTCGCATGGAATAGCCTTCATTTCTAAGAACAAGAATAGACTGTCGAGTTTCAGATAAAAGTTCTCTTTTTCTGGCCATTTTGAGCGTTTAATTGACCCCACAAATGTGATGCTCCAGAAACTCAATCTGCTCAAAGAAGTGCCCATCCAACCAATCCAACTTGTGGGAGCTGCTTCTGGAAGCGTGGGGTGCAATTTCTCCAGATTACCTCAACAAATTAACAGCTAGAATGCCAAAGGTCTGCAATGCTGTAATTGCTGCAAATGGAGGATTCTTTGACGAAAGCAAAGTTTGATGTAAAAAAAATCTTATTTCAAATACAAATCATTATTTCTAACCTTGTCAATGTCTTGACTCTATTTTCTATTCATTTCACAGCATATGGTGGTGAATAAGTGTGACTTTTCATGGAAAACACAAAATTGTTTGGGTGATCCCAAACTTTTGAACGGTAGTGTACATAGAGCGCAAGTGTGTGGTAATGCAAACAACAATAGTGTGCATCACGTATGGGAGTGAAATTGTGATGTACGTATGAGTATTTGTACAATACAGTATTTGTGGATGTGTAGCAGGGTGTAATAACAATCTGAAGAAACAAGAGCAGCTATGGCATAGCAGATAATACTGTCAGCTATTTATGAGGGTAATAGCATGAGGAAGGAATGTCAGTAGTTAGCTAAATAGATTAGAAATAGAACTAGTTAATATTTACAGTAAAACAGTAGGTATTGTAAGCAAACCCACAATAGCTCCTGTCAACAAGTAAACACTGAATGTGAACATGCATTAATACACTGTGACATTGCAGCACATAAACACACACTCATGTAATGCTACCATTATCAATAGCAATCATAATATGTAAGTTACAGTAGCTGTATGATTGATGTTGGTTACCTACCATTAGCGTTAGCGACTGCTAACTAACATTGTGCTGACTGAAGTTGCCATATAATGTAATATGACACTCGACAGAAAAATGATAAAATAACTATGTTTGATGGATGGAAATATAATGTATATAACTATTTAAGAAGAAAATTAAAAAAAATGTGATGGTTTCTTCCCCAGCTTTTACTTACTGTACTGGCAATTATTTTTGCTTTCTGCAGTACTGACAGAAAGCAGAACATTTTGTCAGTGCGCAGTGTTGTTCTCTTGTAGTACGTAATCCATCCTCACAGTGGAAAGAAGCGCCATGACCATGATTGGATGATGATATTGGAGAGTGGTTCCCAGTTCCCGTTAAAAAAACAAAAATGAATAAGAAGCTCATTATTAAGGACAGTGGATTCTCAGTTTTACAAATTGTTCAGCCACAGAAGTGTCACAATAGAAACAAAAAGAACGACAAAGAAAGACATAAATGCATTGATAGATGACACATGAATTGATGGGTCTATTAAACACATCGTAGCAATTCGTAGGAAGCAAAAATACATAGGGAGATACGCCCACAAGCCGTCAACACCAGCAACTTCAGCGACAGATCATCTTGTATGTGAACTTTGGGTTCGCAAAGCGAACCCTAGTTATATGAACAACGACAAAATGGCTGAGAGGGTTATTGCATTGTGACATCATCCACAATAGCTCGCTGGAAAAAAGAAAAACGATGGAGGTGCATTCCCCGTGCCAATCCCGGACAATATGACCCCCTGTGGTCATATGTCCTCCCACCGACCCCGTATTGGCACGCCCACCGGAAGCGCTATTCCTCTTTGTAAGTCGAACCATCTCCAACTAAATGAGCACCACACCTGTGGCCCGGGTAGGAGGAGAACGGCTCTATTCTCAGCCATTTTGTCGTTGTTCATATAACTAGGGTTCGCTTCGCGAACCCAAAGTTACATTTCACATACTCCAAAATGGCTGAGAGGGTTATTGCATTGAACAACGACAGGATTCGTGCCTCCGTTCCCTAGCCGTCCAATGAACCCTTCAAACCCCTGGTGGGAAGGGGTACGCGTTCTGATGAGAGCATCCTAAGAGGCCTGCTCCAGAACAGCGTCGGCAACCGACCGCACCTTAACGTGCCGGTAATAATGCCGTAAGAAAGTGGTCTCACCACTCCAAACCGCCGCCTGGCGGATGACCTCCCAGTCGATACCTGACAACACAGCTATCGACGTAGCAGTCCCTCGGGTAGAATGCGCCTTCAGCTTAGGAGCTGTTTTACCCGCTTTGGTATACGCCTCCGTAATACCATCCACCAGCCAGTGTGCTAGCCTCTGGGTGGAAAGGGCATAACCTGGTTTGCTCACTAGGTCAACAGCAGCCTGTCAGACCTACGAATATCTGCTGTGCGCCGCATGTAAATGCGTAAAGCCCGTACAGGACACGAGAGGTGCAAGCGTTTCTCATCCCTAGTCACCGGTGACGGATGAAACACGTGTATCACCACCGGGGCCCTACTCGTCAGGACAGACACAGTTTTGGGCACGAAGCTGGGGTCTGTAAAGAGCGTGACCATCAGATCACCAGAAAACACCATCCCCTTGATGGTGAGTGCAGTGAGCTCACAACCCCTCGCTGCGGTGGTAAGTGCCAAGAGCACAGCCAGCTTAGCCGAGACATAACGCATGTCTGCCGTAGACATGGGTTCAAAGGGATCTTTCTCTAGTGCGCGCAGAACAAGGGAAGCATCCCAAGTTTCAGCTCTCGTAAGCTCCTTAGCTGAGAGCTTCTTAGCACCCAACAGGTACTGCGTCATGAGCGGGTGCATGAAAACCGTGCTACCCTCGATCTTCCCCCGGAAGAACGTGAGAGCCGATACACAGACTTTGACCGAGGAGAAAGACCATAGTCTATCACTCCTACAGACCTCCACAAAAGTCAGTATAGGGCCAGTCCCTACTGACAAAGGGTCCATGTCGCGTTCAGCGCAAAATTGGTCAAATCGATTCCAGTACCCCTGGTACCTGGAATACGTGGAGTCTTTACCCCCGCTAAGATGACACGAATCACTTGCGCACTAAGTCCCATAGCTAAGAGCCTGGCTTTGTAAGCATCCACGCCGCTAATCGGGAGCCTCCTATCCAGGGGCCCTCCCGTAGCAGCCCTCCTGCTTGCGTGAGCGTGTCCGCCCACTCCGGGACGTCGAACCGCTCGCCTACTATCCAGGGCACTATTCGCGGAAACCACGGGGTGCTCTGTTCGTACGGGGCCACGAGAACTAACCGACCCCCTGTGCGCTCGAACTTGACCACCAGGTCTAGGAGGCACCTGCGCGGGGGGAATGCGTAAAGCATCTCCTCGGGCCATGGATCTAGTCCAAGCGCGTTGACCCCCAACGGCGCTAGGTCGGACGGGAGCATCGAGTACCAACGAGGGCACTTGTAATTGAGTTTCGATGCGAACAGATCCACTTGAGCTACCCCGAACCTCTCCCAGATCATAGCCACTATGGCTGGGTTGAGGCTCCAATTGTCCGCATGCGGGCCGCCTCTCGAGAGGATGTCCGGTGCTTCGTTGTCCTTCCCAGGAACATGAAGCGCCCTGACTGATAGCGCGTTGCTGTTGACCCAAATCCAAATTTGCATGGCCAACTCTCTGCAACACTTGGACTTCATACCGCCTTGGCGGTTGATGTAGGCCTTGGCCGTCATGCTGTCTGTCATTATCAGTATGTGACGGCCTACGAGATCCTGAGCGAAATGCTGGATAGCCAGCCAAATTGTCTCTGTCTCGCGCGCGTTGATGTGGACCTTCTCCCCAGACGGCCACACTCCTTGCGCTGTTTTGTAGCCAAGGATGGCCCCCCAACCCGAGAGGGACGCATCCGTATAAATCGTTACCTCAGGTCCCCTGGGGCCCATAGGGACCCCAGACATGTCCACGCAGGCTCTGTTCCAGTGGTCTAGGTCCTGCGCTACCACGCGCGGGACCAGGATAAGATGGTTGTTGTACCGGCGTTCGTTGCCGTATTTCAAGAAGTGAACTGCGAACCACAATTGCAGTCTCCTCATGAACAACAGACCTAAAGGAACAACTTGGTGAGCCGATGCCAGAAGGCCCAGCAGCCTCCTGATCATCCGATAAGTGACATATGTCCCCGGGACGAAATGTGCTAACGTGGTCCTGGTGGAATGTCATCTCTCTTGCGTAAGGGTTGCGCGCATGGATACCGTATCCAAACTCAGACCCAGATACGTTGCCTGGCACGAAGGCCATGGCGCTCTTCTTTATGTTGATAGTGAAACCCATGTACTCCATGAATTCCATCAACTCCTGAGTATGGAGTATTGCTTGTTCCGGCGACCGGGCCAACACCAACAGGTCGTCTAGGAACCATGCCAAGCGCATACCTTTGCGCATCAACACTCCAAGCGCTGCTTTCACACACCTTGTGAATGTCAGAGGAGAGAGGCGATATCCGAACGGGAGGCATGTGTACTGGTAACACTGACCCCGGTAACAGAACCGAAGATACTTTCTGTGTCTTTCCGCAATCGGACAATGATAGAAAGCATCTTTTAGGTCGACCGAAGTTAGCCAATCGGACTGTGTCACCATTGACAGCAGAACCGGTGTGCGTAGCATTTTGAAACTGACCTTCTCTACATACTTGTTGAAGGGTTTCAAATCTAGGATTGGGCGCATGCCCCCATCCTTCTTCGGGACCAGAAAGTAATGGCTGTAAAACCCGTCTTCTCTTTCTAGGGGAGGAACCACCGTGATTGCCCCTTTCGAGAGTAACTCTGTGAGTTTGTTGTCTAGGATTTGTGCTTCGGCCACCGACCCCGGCTCCGTATGCACTATTCCCAAGTACGGGGGTACAATACCGTTCTCGAAAAGGATTTGGTGTCCGTGGGCTATCTGATCCAAAACAGAAGCCGACGGGACCAATTCCTTCCACCTGTGTAACATGCGTGACAGAGGTCTCGTTGCCTCCTGTACCTTGCTGTTCAGGTAGCGCGCGTAAGTTGCGCGTAAAGGGTCTGGGGAAGCCCCGCCCGCCATGCCCTGCATCCATGGGGGGGCTTCGTCCTTGTAAAGGAGACCCAGATGGGGGAATTGGCGTTTTGAACCTTTCCAAATTACCATTTGACCCATCAGAGAGACTAAACATTGTCGCATCATAGTCCCCTCCCAGGGGCTCATTTGCGCTCATGTCATTATTATCCAATATTTCCAGCAGGGATGTTATTACATTGTTATCATCATCTTTACCTAAAGATTCAGACAGACAATCAGACTTGCGTTTCAAACCTTTTAAAACGTAATCACCATCATCACCAACATAAAAACTTGTATTCACATTCACAACCTTTGGAATAGAACAAGTAGACTGTGCATCAGAAACCAAAATAAAAGGCGCAGTGTTTAGCCCTGCGCACGCTGTGTCCCCTGAACAAGCGTCTATATCGCCGGAGACGGCTCTGGAATCAGTCTGTTGGTGTGGGTCGTAACATCCTGCCGAAACACGTCACTTGGCAGCTCCCTTCTTGGAAGTGTCTGTGCTGTCCGGCTTGGCCGCCTTGGCCGCTGGATCTGTGGAAGACTGGGAGTTTGGACGTGAGCCCTGTCCACGCCCGTGCCCCACTTTACCACCTCTTTTTGGATAAGTCTCTCTCCATTTCTGCTTGCGCGCAGGCTTGTCCCCCTGCCCTGTGCCCACCGCGGGCTTAGGGGTAGGCGGGTTCTTCATCATCGGGAGAAGCTCCTTGTGCAAGGTTTCGCGCTCGGCCTGGGCGGCCTTGTATTTGCTGATAATGTCCGGGGTCGTTCCAAACAGGCCCTGGTTCCCTGCGCAGGAGTGGGCCATCCACTCCTTGCAGAATTCCTCTTTTACCCCGGCTGTCTCTAGCCAGAGACGTCTGCGCGAAAGGGTGGAGGCAGCTGCGCTAGAACCGCACTCTAGAGCGATGGAATACAGCAGCGATCCCAGGGAGTCAGCTATGCGTTCCATTTCCAAGATGTACTCACAACCTGCTTCGCTGGCCACTACGTCACCGAACTCGGCCCCGTCGATACCTGCTGTAGCGATGGCGGCTTTGCTTTGCTCGACGTTTGATAGGCTGCAGAGCTTGCGCATGTACGCCGTTATCATCCCAGCCGTTGAGACGAGTCCAGCTGCGCGTGTACTGGCGTGCCATGCATCACACGCGTAACGATCCACCTGTTGGCCCCACTGCGAAGGGTGTTTGGGAGTATCGCGAGACCCCACCTTGGTGTTAGGGTTGAACGATAAAACGTCCCTCTCTGGTTGCGGAATTTTCCAGTCTTTGTAGTTGAGGTTCCTAACCTCGACTGCTAAGACGTCAACCCCCTTCTGACTGAACTTTGAGGACGATTTAAGTAGCGGATCCGCCTCCGCCCGCTTAAACGCTCGTTCGATGTGAGGATAAGGTGGTAGAGTGGAGTCCCTGACCCTCTCTGCCATTCGTGGAAAATCGGCTACCACCGGATCTTGAGGATTGCCCGGCTCGGTAACGATGTCGGCAGACTTGACCGCTCGCGCGAACAGATCGCGGAAACTGGCGAGGAATGTTTCGGACCCACGTTGTATGGCGTCGCCATCTTTGTTTGGTTGAGACGAACTTGGCTGGTCGTCTTCCACGCCCTGATCGTCTACTTCCTCAGGCAGTGAATCCTCGGGTTCCGCACCCGCCGAATAACATGCCACGGATTCACCAGGGAGAGATAGGATCTCATTGATCCAGTCCTCTCTAACTATCCCGGATGGTGGGATAGCCTCTGGCTCCGGAGGGATGCTAATGCTAGCCGCCGTCCCGTGACTGTAGCTAGGAAGCATCGGAGGAATGTTGCTAGCCTCCGCCTCATGGCTATAGCTAGGTAGCACCATGCTAGCCGCCTCGTTAGCAGGTGCGAAGGGATCTGCAAGTCCCCATCTTTGACGGTACAGGGCAGCCCACCTTTGGCGCCCCGATCCTCTGATCGTTTTACAGAAATTACAGTCGATCTCATTACGGTCTACATCCCTCAAGTAGCCCGTGTAGTGAACATGCGGGATATGGGAGACACAGTCCGGATGGGGGTCCCATCGGAGCGTCGCCGGTTTAACACACCCGCACCAAGCGTAGAATCCGGCCACATCGACCGGATTAACGAACATCTTGGCGATAAAAGGTAAGCTAACTATAAGTTAGTATCTAATATACCAGTATATCACTAGATTACTTGCGTATTTGCAGTTTTCCTCTTAGTCCCAGCGAGAGAGAAACAGCCATCGACCGATCTCATTTAGTTGGAGATGGAAAGAGGAATAGCGCTTCCGGTGGGCGTGCCAATACGGGGTCGGGGGAGGACATATGACCACAGGGGGTCATATTGTCCGGGATTGGCACGGGGAATGCACCTCCATCGTTTTTCTTTTTTCCAGCGAGCTATTGTGGATGATGTCACAATGCAATAACCCTCTCAGGCATTTTGGAGTACGTGAAATGTAACACAGTTTTACAGTGACTTGTGTACCTGTAAATATTGTGTGCCAATGCCTTCTGAAAAAGAGTCTGTGTGTTGCAACAAATTTAGTCAAGGGCAATTTCTGTTGGGTGAACAAGAAAATCCAGAGGAAATTAAATTTCAAAGAAAGAAAATCCAGAGGCAGGGAAACCCAGGGTGTTTAACAAACCATGACAGTTTTGGTTGGTCCTTGGATGGTGGCATTTTGGAGACTTTTCAAGACTCCCAGTATGAAGAAGAAGAACGAAAGCCACTTTATTTTGTCATTGTGCAGGTTACAATGAAATTCATCCTCTTTATTCAATCAATCCTATTGTATAAGAGCAGTGGGCAGCTGCAGTGGCCGGGGACCAACTCCAGTTCTTGTTTCCATTGCCTTGGTCAGGGGCACAGACAGGAGTATTAACCCTAAAATGCATGTCTTTTAGATGGTGGGAGGAAACCGGAGCACTCGGAAGACACCCACACAGACATGGGAGGAACAAATTCAAACTCCACACAGAAAGGACCTGGGGCGGCCTGGGGTTCGAACCCAGGACCTTCTTGCTGTGAGGCAACAGTGCTAACCACTGGGATGCCGTGCCACCCATTGAACTGAATGAACTGGAAATGGCCTAAACCTAAGCCAGAAGGTCAGAGAAAGCGTTTTCCTTGTTGACATTGGCCAACCATCTAGCCATCCATTATCCACACCGCTTATCCTGTTTGCAGGATGCTAGAGCCTATCCCAGCAGTCATTGGGCGGCAGGCAGGGAGACCCCCTGGACAGGCCGCCAGGCCATCACAGGGCCCATTGGCCAACCTTTGGGTATTAAAGGGTAATTCCGGTATTTTTAAACCTAAGCCATATTTTCCCATCATTTGGTGTCTAAATGACTAATCAGGAAAAACATTTCTGGAATTGGTTCAGTATTGAGCAAGAACGTTTCAACTCCAGTTCACTGTGACTGTCGTTAGCCAGCTAGTTAGCTAAGCTAGCTGGTGTAGTAACCTTGTTGGCTAGTTCAGTGAACATACGCAGCTATTAAAAGAAGACTCGCACGGGACCAGACACACCAGATAGCGGTTTGAGCCACCAGGGTTTGCTCAAACTTCCTCTGGCTACATTGGATTCTCACATGGGAACAAGTCACTAAAAGCACGCCTTTCATCTCGTTTTCACCCACGCCTGCATGGCGTTATTTTTGTGCCAAAATTCTGTGCACATGAAGGGATATTTTGAATGCACAAATAAATGTTTTGCACATGCAAAACTTAATTTCGAAGAGAAATTTATCATTGCGCAAAATATCCCTTCACGCGCACAGGATTTTGGCACAAAAATAACGCCACACACCTGGACCATTCGCGCACACGACCATTTCCTGTCATTGTAAGAACATTATGGAAGTGCCGTTCTCCTGAACTGAGTGAGTACGTTTGTCTGTTTAGCTTGCCAGAGAAGATAACATCAGTTGGACACGGGAAATCAGGCCTGCAACGAGGGTGGGTTTTTGAGGAACTCTTTATTAGTTTGATTGATGCCGGCTTTAGTTTAGTTAATGTTTAATGTGTTTGATTTTGAATATTGAAAAAGGTACCTACTTTAATTTTGTGTATTTGAGCTGTATTGAGCCTGATTATAGTGAGAGTGCTCTGTTTATTTATTTATTTTTTAATAACTAAATATTTTAAGTTGCAACTTTGTCTTGTTTGATTATTCATCTGAAGGTTATTCATTTCATGGGAATTGGTATAATTAGGGAACCCAAACTAAGATTAACGTAAATTGGATTATAGTGAGAGAACCTAGGGCCCTGCCCTCTATAGTCATGGGGTAAAAGGGGCTACAGTCAAGATCACCGAAACTGCCGGCCGTTACTTTATCAAAAATGGTTTAATTTATTTCAAATTGACACCAACATGTTCAACTTTCTATTTCAAAGATATATTCCTATCCATTGCTATAGGAGAAATGTGTCGATTTGAAGATTGGTAGGGGTCAAAGTTCAGAGACTTGGTTTCTTGTGCCCAGCACTACTTAATATTAGTTTATTCTCTTCTCTTGTAAAGCTAATTTAATTAAGTAGCTTGTCACACAAAACTTTCTGCCGCAACATTATGATGTGTCAAAATAAAATGAATTTCTTACTGGAACAGAACTGTACTAATTTTGAATGTCAGTTTCTGGCAATTGAATTTTGGTTTTAAATGTTGTTAATCCCCTGTGGTTTGACATTAGTCAGAATAGGTTTAGAATATGAGGGAATCAGCTATATAATGAGCTTTCAAAACGTCTCCCTCATTCACATTTTAATTGATATCTAACGTAACATGCCGCTGCTTAGATCTCTATCATATCAAAACCAAGGTATTAACAGTCAGCTTGATGAAGTCCCTCACTGAGGCAATGTTCAGTTTTTCTCTCATTTAATTTCCTCTTCATCTCTCTCTTCATTTCCTTTTTATTCCTCCTCTTTACAGCTGTGATGACAAGAGAAAGCAATTCATTTTTATAGTATGCATCGAGCAGCACGTGTTGTAAAAAAAAACAACATAAAAAACCCCCTGATTTCTGTTTGTTACATATACATATATTTCATTAAAGACACTTGACACAAACATGTCTCAGAGGAAAGCCAGTTAAATGTTTGAGACTTTTTTTCTTTATAAAATGTCATAATCCACTGTATCATCTTCACACCGACGTGGAAAAAATGCATTATCTCTGTTTGTTGCAGTAAAGCCTTAGGGGGAGGGTTGGCACACGTTTGAACTTTATTAAAAGCTATAAGTGATACAAAGCAGGTATTTAGTTTCCTCCTGGGGGATGCAGGGATGATAACATAGGGGAGAGAGGGGGGCGAGGGGTTGCTGTGTCAGATGTATCAATGATAACACAGCAGTAAATTCCCATAGCTAGAAGCCTATCACGTTGAGCTGTGGATAGAATAACAAGCAGTCTGTGAACTGTTGCTGCACCTTTAGGTCTCTTGAAAGGTGCTGACTGTGTAAGTGTCCCCCACATTTGGGACAATTGGGTTGTATTATGGGTTTGATGTATAGTGAATTGGTCTCCATTGGTACTTTTTGATGAAACTTGGAGGAATGATGTATCCTGACACTACGCTCCAGAATGATCAGCACAACATGGCACCCCATGCAGGCCAAATGCATTCAAGACTTTTAAAGTACTTGATGAATGAATTATTGTAAATACATATATTGTGTAATCTGATTATTTATTGAATGGAAGTGTGAAAACGCATTATGGCCATCTATATTTGTAAATGAAAAACCTAAATCCACTGTTCACCGCTGTGCTGATCGGAGCGGGAACTGCCTTAAATCGGAAATGACATTATTTCACGTGCATGCCACCCCGCTGAAATGTCAGATTGCACAGGATGTATGGTGGTTTTTCTTGCCCTCGTTAGAAATGGAATTGTTATGTTTAAAACAGAATTAATAGTATCAGTTTTGGACCGCCTGCCCTCCAGCGCCTGTATGTGACGATCCCACACTTCTAAGCAGAGTTAATTTTGTGTGCAACATTGTATGCAATGTTTGTATGCAGCTGAGTTTTACCTCATTTCCTACCTTCTAAAACATTTAATTACCTTGTTTCTCTATCAGAAATTTATCTAACAGCTATTTTTTTCTGTTGCAATGTGTCTGGAACCGAACATCTTTGGGACGTGAATAGCGGCACCAGCGGAGATCTGAGCAGTGGAGATTGTAGTCTAGTTGGTGGCCCATTTTAATTAGATTAGTTTAGAGAAACATTTATCATCATGCGTTGTCTGTCTGCATCAGTTTGTGTTAATTAAACCTTGTCGGTGTGTGCAAGCCAGTGTGCCCTGTGTGTGTGTGTATATGTGTGCGTGTGTGTGTTTCAGCAGCCCTTGACAATGAACCTTGTTTACAGCGAACAATTACCAGAGGCTTTAGCCATCATAATGCCTGCATTGAATTTAAGCATTTGTTCATTTACTTGGACTGAGTTTGAGTTGAGATGTGAGTTTTGGTATCATCACACGTGATTGCAACTGCACCTGAGTACTGATACAGCCAGGCAGACCCAGACACAGAACCTGCAACCCTGCCGTCACCTTGACCTTGATGCATATGTCTTCTTCTATGGTGGAAGTCAATGGGTACGTGGATTAGAAAAAATAGTTCAAAACTATAATCTAACTTTTGCATGTGCTCAGGAAAATGTTGGTTAAGAAAATTTTTAATGCTAACCGAACAAGTAGAAAGTATTATACCAAGGTCATGGAAAAATACTGGTTTCTGATTGGCTGGAGGTTGTGCGTTAAAACCATATACTACACACAGTCTGGCTAAAGTTTTAACACTGTTCTAATTTCATAGGCCAGTCTCTGTGTAACCATGGCAACACAGCAGGCGAAGTGAACATTCAAAGTTAGATTAGTGGCTAACTTTTGCTTTATAAACCACCCCCTCTTTTCTTTCTCCCAATCGAATTTTTTGGCCAACTATCCCACTCTTCCGAGCCGTCCCAGTCACTGCTCCACTCCCTCTGCCGATCCGGGGAGGGCTGCAGACTACCACATGCCTCCCCCGATACATGTAGAGTCGCCAGCCGCTTATTTTCACCTGACAGTGAGGAGTTTCGCCAGAGGGACATAGTACATGGGAGGATCACGCTAGTTCCCCCTCCCCCTCGAACAGGCGCCCCAACGGACCAGAGGAGGCGCTAGTGCAGCGACCAAGAAACATACCCACGTACGGCTTCCCACCCGCAGACACGGCCAATTGTGTCTGTAGGGACGCCCGACCAAGCCGGAGGTAACACGGGGATTCGAACGGGCAATCCCCGGGTTGGTAGGCAACAGAATAGACCGCCACGCCACCCAGATGCCCTTGCTTTATAACTGTAACCCGTACTTTGCGTTCGGCCGTCGTCTCCCTACACGCCCTGGGACTCTGCGTTGTGTTTGTTGTAGTATGATGTTTGCGTGGAAAAGGAAGGAGGCGGAGGCTTGGGATCGTGGCTGAGACCTGGACACTTTATTGGCACTCGCTTGCACTTCACCTCTCATCAATCAGCTGGCCGCTGGCCTCATCATACTCACAGCTTCCGGCAGAAGAAACAAAAAAATATTTGATCAACGTAGCCTTTTGCCCGGGACTAGAACTAGGGGTACGGTGTTGCAAAAGGGACAAACATCGCCATTTGCGGCATTCCCAGGGGAACATACAGCGTAACAGTGTCACCCTGTGGCGGATTTACATTACTACCTTACATAACCTTTTCAGTAGGGTTTGGCATCGAGAACCGGTTCCAAATTGGAACCAGTTCCAAAATTCTGATTCCAAAGGAATCGTTAAGAAATTCAAATTTCAATTCTGCCTATCGGTTCCTAAATAAATTTCACCCTCGTGGAAGTATTGGCTGTGTCTGCGGGTGGGAAGTCGGATGTGGGTATTTGTCCTGGTCGCTGCACTAGCGCCTCCTCTGGTCAGTCGGGGCGCCCCCCGGATCGGCAGGGAGGGGGTGGAGCAGCGACCGGATCGGCTCAAACAGAGCGGCCAGATACAGCTGGGGAGAAAAAGGGGGGAAATTGGGGGAGGGGGAGGCTTCCGTAGTTTCCGCTTCCGCAAGTTAAATGTGCGCCATGAGCAAGCGGCGGTCGAAAGTGTGTCTTGGCACAGTACAACGCCTGTGGCAAAATTATGACGTGCAAGGGAGGATGCACAACAAATATGGCCAAACACCTTAGCCTACACGGTGTACAAATTAACCAGTGCACCGTATTCGACACGTTGCGCCGGTCTCCATCTCCTGCCCCGGCGTCCTCTTCAGCCAACCCCGAGCAAACAGCACCTCGTCGCAACTGGGTAAGTGAAAATGAATAACGTTTGTCTTATTCGCAACAGCGAGACAGCAACCAGTTTATACATGAGCAAGTTGCTATAAACTGTATGCAAATACTGAAATGTGTTTTTTCTCTGCTTAACGCTCGCGTATACAGCCTGAGAAGGCAGATATGCTCATTTTTCTCAACAAGAACTGTTTCTAATTTAAGGAGTTTAATACCTGGTAGTCCGGACCACGCTGTGACTGTCTTTATTTCTTCATCTTCATTTATGAAGACAGGTGTTTTTAATGTAAATGTAGCCCGTGGAATTAGATACCACACAGGACACAATTACTTCCGGGGTTCTTGTAGCTTTAATTTTATTGTTTGAACCTTCGAATGCAGATCGTTTTACTGAGTGCATAAATTCCTGTGTCTTTCGAGCAAACAGCTCATAAATGTTCACAGATGTGGCAAGTTTAACAGAAAAGATTTTAAAAGGAAAATAAATACAACATACAACATACGTTGCAAAATACGGCAGTGGACTATGTATGTTAAACAGGGTTTAACAAAGACATGTGGAACTTCCTGAAGATCGCGCAACTTCTCACTCTGTCAGTTACCTTTAAACAGAATTAAAATGCATATAAAACCTTTACATTTCCCTTACTACCCAAATACAATGGCATGGTGTGGCTTTATGCACGCCAACATTACCTTGTCATGCCTGCAATGGCGAACAGTGGTCGACGGCTCGCGCCCAAAATCACCGAACATCAACTCCAGTAGCGTCTAAATCAAACCATCTTGTCAAATTACCGACATACAATATTGTTTGGAATAATGTTACAGGTATATTTCACAAGATATTTACACCTACTTACTAAGGAGTCAGAGCACCGTCACACCGCAATCTTCAGGTGGTTCACACAAGAAAAAAGAAAGAATACCCAAGATGCACTTGGATAACTTGCAGAAAGAGTACCCAAGATGCACTTGGATGACTTGCACGGAGTTACAATAAAAGTCCGCAACACTGCCACTTACTGGTCAAAACATGCAATGACAACCAAAACTATAAAAATACACTCACAATCTGCTTCACAATTTAAATACATCAAATGACATTTTACATGGCTTAACAGTGTAACAATTACATATATTAACAGTTAAACTATACTAAATTTAAGTGGAAAATCATTTAACAGATTTACCACCCGGCTACATAAATATAAGAATAAGATAGTCACATGAATGATCCGTTCTTAAAACAGAATGGCTTGTATAAATTTTTTTTATACATTTTTCTTCTGTGAAATAAGCGCGTGACCTGTTTTGACCCCGCCTCTCAAAGAACCGGAATCGAGAATCGTTAAGAACCGGAACCGAAAAGCAGAATCGGAATTGGAATCAGAATCGTGAAAATCCAAACGATGCCCAGCCCTACTTTTAAGTAAGGGATAATAATAATAACAACAACAATAATAATGATGATAAATCAAACTTATATAGCGCTTTTCTAACACTCAAAGTCGCTTTACAATAAACGGGGTGAAACAAGACAGCAGATATACATAACACAGACATACAGGGGTGGATGGGAAGGGGGGCTATGAGAGGGAGAAGCGGCAGCCACATGCGACGCCAGCAGTACTCTCCGATTTAAACAGATACAAAAGGGCAAGAAAAACAAAAAACAACAACACTGTAGACGTTGATTTTCTGTAGGGGTTTACTCCCGTAGCCTATTCCTCTCCCAAGGTATCGACTAGGCAGTGGCACTATTTAACCCATAGCTGGGGGCTGGTTTGTGGGCATCAGGGAATATCCACATACCTGTGTACCGCACGTCTAGGGGCCAGACCACCTCTAAGTCCCTTGTAGTTCAGCCAGGGTCCAAGGTGTACCCAGATACCGTGCGTCACCACAAGGAGGCACTACATAGGGCTTGCTGTCGGAGAGGCTATGTACTGGCAGGGAGAGACTTACCAGTGTTTTCCAATCCAGTCCTCAAGGACCCCCTAGCCTGCAGATTTCTTTGCAACCCTGAATAGGTACTTGTTTGTAGTTATTCAACCAATCATCTCACAGCACTTAATTATGCAAGGTGTGCAACATCTGACATAATTCATCGCTGATTGGTTGAATAACTACAAACAAGTACCTATTCAGGGTTGCAAAGAAAATCTGCAGGATAGGGGGTCCTTGAGGACTGGGTTGGGAAACACTGAGTCTTAGACGCTTGGCTCTCCTGTTCACATTTCTGGTAGCCAGCGGTGAAGGTTGAGAGTGAGATGTGACAGGCACAGAACACTACACTAACACATGAGACGCTTCGCAACAACCGGACTTCTTACACAAGAATGTCAACTGTTTTCCTCTGCATTGTGTGTTGAAGTCCTTTAACGCACACCTTGTCTTTATTATTATCCTGCATTGTCACTTACAAAGGAATTAAAATAAAAGCATTCACTTATTTTTTGTTGAATGTTTTGGACTCAGAATTCATGTTGGCTTCGGATAGGTGTATTTCCCATCTTTTGAGAGGAGCCAATTCAGAATTATATCAGAAAATTGAAGTTTTGATAGTTGTCTTTATCCACTTCCCTTTAGTTTGAAGGGCCCTCCACTGCAGCAAATGTAATTTGATTTGGAGGGACTCTCGCTGGTGAAGTGGTAGTAGGTAGATTTGGATGATTTGAAAAAGGCTCAAAGTCCCCCATCTGATTATCTTTGTCTCGCAAAATCTGTATTCTTATATTTTCCATCAATTTACATCATGTTTTCTATACATTCCACAATCTAGACTGAGTTTGAGTTTGTGTGATGCTTAAAGTTGGCAAAATCAGCATTGTGTGTGTTTGTTTCTTTGTTTGTTTGTTATCCTCTCCACTAAATATGACAGTCTTTTCCATTCTTGATGTGTTGACAGTATGCCTCATTTTGTTAATTTAAATGTATTAAAAATTCAATATTATATAGCACAACAGTGCAATTATATATTTAAAAAGGTTTGCAATGTCATTATTGTTCTTTAGGTCATTGATTATAAGCACCTACCTGCATTTTATAGTGCACTGCTTGAAATTCAGCATCTAATAAGTTTGTGGTTGCATCTTGGAGTTAAGTGTACAAGATAGTCTACATATATGTTTTTCAAGGTCACGTTTTCACCATGAGGTACCTGTACAAGCCAAATGGGCTGTTCTGGTAATTTGAAAAGAATCAGGTGCTTGAATGACAGTTTGTCCTCAGCTGTTCTTGTTCTCCACTATTGGGGAAACAGAGGCAGGTTATAACTACAGCTTTAACCGTCACAGATTAAGCCACAGGGTTGCTGCAACATTCATGTGGGACGACATGTTTACTTGCTGTTTTCCACTTGTTAATTAACGTGAAAGCATTGCAGAGTTCAGTCGCTTTATGAGAACTACCCTCTGGTGTAAATAGTTGAAGAGAACAATATTTCAATCATTTTGTTCTCATTGGCATCTTGTTTGAAGGCAGTTGCAGTCTGTCTCGGTTTCATAGGGTTCAGAGAGCATGGCTGGAGATAAAGTAGTGCCTCAGTCTAGAGGATTTGAGAGTACATTATGCCAACTAGCGATAATATAATTTTTGTCTTCACTTTTCTTTTTCTCTGGTCTGATCCCCCTGGTGGTGATAATGTTTTTGACTGATGTTTTTTTAGTAGAATAACTGTTCAGACATGAAGCGCTCTTCTGCTTCTTTAATTAAAAGAAGTACTGGGAGTGGTCTCTAAGGCTTGTCTTCCTGGGGTGGGCCCTTGTGTCATTATGTCGATGGCAATGGGAGCCATCTGGTCGGTTGCAGCCGCCCAAGAATTTCCATGAAATGAAGTTGAAACCAATTTGTGTGAGCTAAACCGAGAGTCAGGGCTAGAGCAGACAGACTGAGAACACCGATATGATGGCCCCAACCATCCAACACCCAACCTAATACATAACCAAAACCAAAAAGTTGGGGATAAAGAGATGTGTAGACAGACAGAACGAGGGTGAGAAAGGGTGACAAAACCAGAGAAGGAGATCTCAGAGAAGGGCTGTGATCTGTATACTATTTTATTCCAGTGGTCCAGGCTGTTCGTTTTCCTGGCAGCATGTTTCACTGCCTCAATGACACATGGCTGCCAGTGGAGCAGCATCATTTTCAATGCAGTCAAAATTAATGACTGCCATTTGGTCACCTTGAAGTAAACTTATTAGAATACCAAGCCCGAGTTTTCTGCCTGTGTGAAAACGCAGTAATGTGATGATTCATTAATGGTGCATCTACTATAAATGAGCAGCTGCAGTCTTATCTCATGTCTTTTTGTTGATGGAACGGATGCTTCAGAAGAAATCTCTCCATATTGCACAATAACTACAACTTTGAAATTCTCACACAAACTGAAATCTTGTATGTTACAGTTCGTCCTACGTGGAATTTTGCGTGCATGCGTGTGTGTGTGTGTGTGTGTGTGTGTGTGTGTGTGTGTGTGTGTGTGTGTGTGTGTATGTGTGTGTGTATGAAGATTGTAGTGGTGATGGTGTCTTTTCCAGGATTAACAAACATCCACAATAAACAAGTATTTTTAGCTTTCTTTGCTTCTCACATGGAGAAACTATTCATTGCACAGTTGATATCTATCTATCTATCTATCTATCTATCTATCTATCTATCTATCTATCTATCTATCTATCTATCTATCTATCTATCTATCTATCTATCTATCTATCTATCTATCTATCTATCTATCTGTCTGTCTGTCTGTCTGTCTGTCTGTCTGTCTGTCTGTCTGTCTGTCTGTCTGTCTGTCTGTCTGTCTGTCTGTCTGTCTGTCTGTCTGTCTGTCTGTCTGTCTGTCTGTCTGTCTGTCTGTCTGTCTGTCTGTCTGTCTGTCTGTCTGTCTGTCTGTCTCTGTCTATCAGCATCTTACTATGTCACATTATCTTGGCAATGTGAGAGAAGTGCTGTCTAACGGGTACAAATTTTGGCACGACATTTGAAAGAAATAATTCTATCTATCTAATCTAAAAAAAGTTTTTACATTTGCTTATTGTGGGAAAGCTGACATCTCTCCATAAGGATATGACACGAGGACTGGCTTTCAGTGACGAGTAATTCTTCCACCAATGTTTCCATTTTCCTCGTAATTGTTTTCAATGACGTAGCCTTGTCACGACAAGGCTGGCTCACTCAACATTTGGAAAGAAATGTTGATAAGCTTAATGAACCATTATTGGGGTTAATCAGAGGACTACTGGTGTCTATATCCTATATGTGTATGTGTGTGTGTGTGTGTGTGTGTTCAGCACTGTGGAATATGGTGGGACACTGGCTGGAATATCATTCTGCTGATAGTTATGAGGATGGAAAGGGTGCACAGTATTGTTTACTGTCAAAAATGAACAAACACATCTCTTCATTACTGCCAAGATACAAGCTTCTAAATTGGATCCAATACAAAAACAATCAGTGGTGAGAAATGGGTTGCTGTGTTGTAGTTGGCAGGAGATCACTGATATGTTTGTGACTGTTCAATCTATTTTTGTCAGCTTATTTTGTTCCGCTGGCATCTCTTGTATCTAAATCAATGAGAAAAAAAAATCCATAGCCCTTTTCGTCCTCTCTCCAGCAGTCTAGGCAGTAATTATGTGTGTGCATAACAATTAATTGTTGACTTTTCTCGCACTATCCAGTCTGTTTATTTCACTTCTTGAGCCTGTTCTTTTTCCTGTTCAATGACAAGCCACAAATTAAAACAGGTTGGCAAAACTGGGGTGTTCAACATTTCTTAACGCTGCTGATTGTGACCAGAATAGCTGTTGACTGCACCGACTGGCACAATGTTGTTGTTTCCAAAACCTTGATGTAGTTTTTAACATTGAATGGCTCTGCTTCGATCGCCAGTATTATGCAACCAAGAAATTAACTCCCGGCTGGGTGAAGACGATATTACAGTCGACACGGTCACAGATTTCCTTTGCTCTCTTCTCTTCTACTTCTCCTCGTCCTGTCATGTATGGTAGGCACCCTCGCAGTGGAGTTAGTTTAATTACATTCAGTTCTCAGAACTTTAGGTAATGCGTGCAGCATTGCAGAGATAAGGAGCAAGAGTGAGAGACAGCTGGTCAGAATAACAGTTTTATCGATTTTGACTGCATCGCCTCCTGTCACTGCCTCTCCTTCCATCTAATATGATTCATGAGTGTGTTTGTGTGCTTGTGATTTGTGTGTGCATGTGTGCGTGCACACATGTACATGCACATTTGTGTGAGTACATACGTGTGCATATGAATTGCTGATCTTCCCACTGTGTCTGTATTAAGATTATAAGTATATCTCTAGAGGGATTAAATATCCAGTTTATGAATCTATGATGTGGAAACTCAGATGTAGTCCAGTGATTGAAGAGCAAGAAGATGCACACACACATGCACGCACACACACACACACACGCACGCACGCACACACACACACACACACACACACACACACACACACACACACACACACACTCACTCACTCACTCACTCACATACATCGATCATCAACAGATGTTCTTTCAGTCTTCATATTGAACTCATTCCCTCTTTTTTGTTTACGTCTTTCCTGTTATCCTTCGCTGCCTCTAGTATGTCAAATGTCAAATCCTTCCCCATGTCTAATGTCATGACGTGTGTGTGTGTGTTTTTGCGTGTTTACTAACCATATGGTATCTGTAGTTAGGCATGGTTTTTAGATGCTCTTTAGATTTGCTGGCAGCCCAGCAAATCTCACAACTCACCTCTCCGATATTAAATCTTGGATGTCCCAAAACTGTCTTAGATTTAATGATGATAAGTCTGAGGTCATTCTGTTCAGTCCCCCAAATTCCATCAGCCCTTTTGGTACTAATCTTGGTAGTCTGTCAGATAGTCTTAAGCAGGCTGCTAGGAATCTTGGGGTAATATTCGATGCGAACCTCGGTTTTGATAAGTCAATCATGCTGTTCAGTTATGCTTTCTCCATTTCAAGGTAATCTCTAAAATTAGGTCATTTTTATTAATTGCTGATCTACACAAAGTTGTACATGCTTTTATCTATTTTTGGTTGGACAATTGTAATGCACTTCACTTGAGTATCAGCAAGGGCTCCCTCCACCATCTGCAGTTGGTACAAAATGCCACTGCTTGGCCGACTAGCAGGACAAAGAGGCATGGCCATATCACTCCTGTGCTTGCCTCCCTACCCTGGCTCCCTGTTATATCTTGAATTGATTTTAAAATGTGTTGCTTACTTTTAAGGCCTTCAATGGTCTTGCTCCTAAATACATCTCTATTTATTGACCTGGTTTGTGCCCTCTTGCCCATTAAGATCCACAGATGGACCTCTGCTGGTTATTCCCAGGTCTTGGTTTGTTACAAAGGGTGATCGGGCTTTTGCTGTTGGAGTCCCCACACTATGCAACTCTCTTCCCATTGAACTCAGACACATGAGGTGCAGGGATGGGCAACATAATCCAGAAAGGGCTGGTGTGGGTGCAGGTCTTTGTTCCAACCAAGCAGTTACACACCTGATTCTATTAGTCAATCAATAGTCTTTGCTAAGGACCTTGATTTGTAGGCTCAGGTGTGTAACTGCTTGGTTGGAACAAAGACCTGCACCCACACCGGCCCTTTCTGGATCATGTTGCCCATCCCTGCAATAGGGGCTCTAGTTTCTGGGTCATAGTACAGTTGAAGGTGCTGGCGCTAGTTCATGGCAAGTTGATCTAAGGTGTAGCTGATACTTTTTTGCTAATTTCAGGACATGCTGCACTGGCGGTAATCAGGTACAATGGAGGCCCATTTGTAAAAGGTTTGGATTAGAAGTAATAAATTATCAATAGGAGTTGGGGGGCTGTCTTCAATTATTGCCAATTAGATCAGTTCCTCTCATTCATGGTGAACTGCCAGTTTCATAATGGATGGTGGAAGTCCAGACTGGCTAAGGCAGAAAAGCTTCTCCCAGGAGGAAACTGTTGTCCTTGTTCGGGAAGTGCAGAGTCACCAAGCGCACCGACAACAGACATTAACACATTCTAATGTGATATGAGACAACACGCAAACATGATTACTTGACAGGCTGCTGGTTTAACGTGTCACCAGCATCTCTCTTTCCTTTGCATTCTATGGAAACAGCAGGAGACCTTAAATAGTTGTGATCACGGATCAATTAGCCTAGGCAATCAGTTTGTTCTTTTGGGTTGGATGAGGTTGATTGAAATATTGAAATCCCCATGTTGTTTTCCATGATGCACATTCTTTTATGTTGGAAGACAGTGATACATATGCAGATATTTTGTTACGTGATTAAAAAGGTTTAGGACAGTAGTCATTAGTTAGATTATTCACAAAACAGGCAACATAACGTACACAAAAGTGGTGTGAGTGATTTTGGATAAGTCTATGCTTAGTGTACCTTCGCCTAAATTCTGGAAACTACCACACAATGCCTGCGTCTGCACTAAGATGTGGTCTGACCAGGCGGAGACACAGGCATAATATTTGGTTTTATTTGACACTAAGCTAGCATTGTGCCACCTGAGTTTGACTGACACACACTCTACTGCGCCCCCATGCCCGTTTCGGCACAAGCGAAGTCATGGCGAGTCCGGAAATTAACAAATGTGCTCAGGCAAGAGAAAAACCACCTTGTGCCCCATGAAATTGTACTACGTCTGTGTTAGTGCTACCACTGGCCTCACGCTGTTCGGAAACTAGAACCCAGAGTCTGTAGCTTCCTTTAAATCTCTTCTTAAAACTTTTCTCTTTGTGAAAGCTTTGGAAATGTTTGATATTTGTTTCTATTTCTTTACGCTGTTTTTATTTTTATTCCTATTTATTTGGTCTTATTCATTTGTCTTTACTTCCTCTGTGCTCATGTCCTTTGGTCTTATTCTCATTTTTGCCTTGTCTTGTTTTATTTTTTTGAAAAGCCCTTTGTAACATTGTTAGGAAAAGTGCTTTATAAATAAAGTTTATTATTGTTATTATTATTATTATTATCATCATCATAAATATTATTATTATTAGTGTTTTTGTTATAAGGCCTTTCAGAATAGACAGAAGACATTCTTATTCTTGGCACCCTTTCAAGAAGAAGAAGGCAAGAGTTAAAGGGAAGGTTTACAAGTTGGTTGTGAGATCAGCTATGTTATATGGTTTGGAGACGGTGGCACTGATGAAAAGACAGGAGGTGGAGCTGGAGGTGGCAGAGTTGAAGATGCTAAGATTTTCATTTGGAATGACGAAACAGGACAGGATTAGGAACGAGTACATTGGAGGGACAACTCAGGTTGGACGGTTTGGAGACAAAGCAAGTGAGGCAAGATTTGAGATGGTTTGGACATGTGTGGAGGAGAGATGCTGAGTATATTGGGCGAAGTATGCTGAATATGGAGCTGCCAGGGAAGAGGAAGGCCAAAGAGGAGGTTTATGGATGTGGTGAGGGAGGGCATGCTGGGAGCTGCTGTGACAGAGGAAGATGCAGAGGACAGGAAGAGATGGAAATGGATGATCCGCTGTGGCGACCCCCAACGGGAGCAGTCGAAACTAGTAGTAGTAGAATTAAAAGCATACATTTCTGATCACAAGGGGGCGCCACATACAATCTTGCCTAGGGTGCCATGTTAGCTCGGCCAGCCCAATATAATCATCATACAGGCTTGCACTTCCTTTTTCAAAACCAGAACACACTTGAACCCTGTTATACAGTCAAGTGGCGTGCCAACACAGTTGACATCCAAAGGCTGCAGTCCTGGCATTTCGTCTTTTGAGGATATCTATCTTGTAATATTGTAGGGACCCTGTACCCCGCCTGCTCTCTGCCAATCACAGTGATGCATGTTATATCGGTCAGCGTGCGTGCCTGTGGTTGGTGGGTGGGTGGGGCTGGCCCGCGGTTATTATTATTTCTCATTGTTTTTCTTTGGGAGGGAGACGACCTGTGAGTTGTGGAGATCATGACGGCCTGTACGCCATGGCTGCGGCCGACAACAGCTGAGAATAAAGATGGCGTTCGGTTGTAAGTCTGTAAGTGTGATCTTTATAGCGCTGAACGCTACGACTGGTGTCAGAAGGTGGGATGATAGACTGACTCTGCTAATCAGCACTCCCAACAGTACAGGGTCACTACACTATCTATCTTCCTATGCAAAGATAATAAGAAGAATACTGTAAAACTTTACATTGGGCACTTTTAAGATTCTGAACTCAGTGTCAGTGGTTTTATTTCAAGACACGTTCATTTGAAATGTAATCTATAATGTTGCACATAATGGAGACAAGGGCTATGACAAAGCTAACTTAGTCAATTTACCTTGTGTTGCTTTAAAGCCCCTTGAGGCAAATTGGTAATTTGTGATATTGGGCTATACAAATATAATTGACTTGACTTAACATAAGACACTAGAAATGTGCTTTAAGACACAATTATCTACAACCCTCCAATTTCCCAGCCATGTAGTCAGCTTATTATCAATTTTCTGAGCAAGTCCCACACACTCATTGGCTTTATAATATATGAAAACAAAAGCTTTGTTAATTGTTTGAGTTTATTGTTGGAAAATCAGAATTTTTTTTTCAAGCACCCATTTGTCTTGCCTTTCCTCATATTCATTAATAAACAAAGCTGACAACCGGGAAACAATTTGTTTTAGCAAACATAACACATATTTTGGATGGGAGGACAGGAAGAGGCGCAAACATTAATGATTGGGTACCAGTACTAACTATCAGGCAATATTTGGGTATTTATGTAGAAAATACAGAAAAAAAGTAGTCTGTATTTACTTCCCAAAATGTGTTCAAAGCAAAAATATTTAAGAAAAATCATCAAAGAATGAAACAGCTGAGTCTAAGAATTTTAAAAGGTTAAAGAGAATTAAAGAGAGACTAACATGCCCTTTCTGAACACATTTATTAACATTGGGAGTTTGAATCACAACCGAAAATAGGTGCGGTTTTAAGAATTCAAAGCTATTAGCTACTGTCTTCCTGGGTGGGTTGGGCTCGGTACCGCTCCTCACTTGTTATTTACAAAAAATGTTGGATAGCGAGAGGGAGATCCTCTGCGAGGATTACAGTTTCGAGGAGGAGGATTAGGTGATACAAATAACTGTTAGATAGATAGATAGATAGATAGATAGATAGATAGATAGATAGATAGATAGATAGATAGACAAATAGATGCATAGATAGCACTACCTCATTGCAAGATCGTTAATAAAGTCTCAGCAAAATAGCACAAACTCGAGCCAAATAGCTAGCAGGAGGGGGTGAAAGAATGGCTTCTCCGTGGTTTTATAACATCTCACTACGGACACACCCTATATGCAAATTGACTGGTGTCTACGTATCCACCAGCACAATTTGACATTGGACACCATCTCCAGTCAATCACAGATCTCTCTCGAGTGGCCGCAGACGCGCTGTTTTGTCCACTGAATTTCTCCGCAGTCACATTCCAACTCGGAACATAGCCTATCAATAGGAATTTTCAGATTTTGATGCCAGTATCACTTTAAATATCAAATGCTCAACAATATTAGCCACATAATGTGGTCCTTCTAGCATAAAGAGGTTATCAGCCAAATTGATTTCTGATTCATTATAATGTACTCAAAGCATTTAGTGCTGTAACTCCCACTAAAAGCAATATGCAGACCAACACGTGGGCATATATACAATAATATCTCGTCTCGTCTCATCATCAGCCGCTTCTCTGGGATCAGGTCACAGTGGCACCAAGTGAAGTGGGCCCCTCAGATATCACTCTACCCAGCAACGCCCTCCAGCTCCTTTTGGGGATCCCAATGTGTTCCCAGGCCAGATTGGACATGTAGTCCTTCCAGCAAGTTCTGGATCTACCCCGGGGTCTCCTCCCAGTTGGATGTGCCTGGAAAACCTCCAAAGGAAGGTACCCAGGAGGCATCCTAATTAGATGCCTGAACCACCTCAACTGGGTCCTTTCAACGCGAAGGAGCAGTGGCTCTACTCCGAGCTCCTTCCTGATGTTCGAGCGCCTCATCCTATCTCTAAGGCTGAGCCCAGAAACAGAGGAAAGTCATTTCAGCTGCTTGTATCTGCAATCTCACCCTTTCGGTCACTTCAGGAGACCCCTGGGCCAACCAAGCCCAAAAGGCCTTATAAAAGTCTAATACTACTACTTTTAGCGGTTGCCACAGCGGATCATCAGTTTCCATCTCTTCCTGTCCTCTGCGTCTTCCTCTGTCACACCAGCCACCTGCATGTCCTCTCTCACCACATCCGTAAACCTCTTCTTTGGCCTTCCTCTTGGCATTTCCTCCTGCCTCTGCTCAGTGATTCTGCATGTGGGTCATCTCTGATCTGTGAAAAACGCTCACCACACATAGCGTGAGGTGGAGAGGGGGGAATCATTGAGCGTATTACACGGGGGGGGGGGCTGATTAGGTGGCCAGATGGAGAGAGCCAGGTTGGGACTCTCGCCAGGGCACCAGGTGACCCCCCTACTCTTTGTGGTAAGTGCCATGGGATCTTTAATGACAATAGTGAGTCAGAACCTCAGAACCTCGGTTTTAACGTCTCATCCGAAGGACGGTGTCCCCGTCACTGCACTGGGATTTTTTTGTTGGCTTTTACTGGGACCAAAGGAGAGACTGCCCCCTACTGGCCCACCAACACCACTTCCCGGAAGGTCTCCCATCCAAGTACTCGCTAAGCCAATACCTGCTTAGCTTCCATCATTCGGCAGAACCAAGGTACACGATGGTATGGCTGCCGGAAAATGTGACTGAAATGTGCCTTAATTCAATTACTTGTTTTCTCCTGGGGCTGAGCAGGGATTTCCTATGTAATCTAAATGCAGCACAGCTCCTTGGACCAGCACTAGTTTGTATTGCTAGTGTTTCGTTGAAGCCCGAAGCTGCAAATTGATTACAACTTTGAATGACCGTCTCATCAGCCAATCAAATTGGCTGATGCCCCAGGGCCCGGCGGTGTGTCAGTGCTAGCCCTGGTGTTGTCATCATCTTTGAGCTCGAGTAGGTTGTGAGCGAACTAAGTGCAATGGCTGCTGCATTCACAGCTACTAACGATCTTGCTGCCGATCTACTTCTGTTTTTTGCGACTCTGGTAGGATTGGCTGCATTTTTCTACACATTTCTCCAAATGAACTACATTACTAGATGAATTTTGCGAGAGTGCTGCCACGAGTCTCTCAAGTGAGGTGGAACTTCAACTCCAGGTTGTTATGCATATTTTTCTTATTGAATTGAAGGCAGTACACTGATAATATTTTGGCTATACTTAATTGAATTTGTTGAAGTTGCGCAAGTGACTGATGAACACTACTTCAACTGTGGAAACTTGTTTGTTATCATTGCCAGACCATAGCCTGGAGGGGATTATGCGTTTGTTCGCTTGTGTGTATGTCTGTCCATGGCTAATCTCGCAAACTACTGGACCTATCAGCCCAATTTCTTTAGGCACAGTTATGACTACATGATCAAGAACCTCTCGTGGTTGCAGTGATTCAAAACCTTCGGAAAACATTTATTCTCACTATTGCAGCTCCCTCCTTTCATTCACTCCCTAGCTTGCTCAACCAATGCTGCTCTCTGTTGCTGCACACATGTGCACTTTGACTTAGATTGGGCAGCAACAGTGTCAAAACTTTATGTAATTGGGTATGAGTGTTGAAAGTAAACGAGATGTCGATTGTATTTCGCAAATCAGCAAATCATTCACTGCTGATCTCAGCACAGCGGAACTGGAGGAACACTGGACCAAAAATAAATTGCTTTATTCACCTTGTTGCCATGCTGCAATCTTGTTGCTGAATGACATAAAGGGATATCTGATGGTGATGCTGAAATAGCTGCTATAGTGCACAGTTGTAGTTGTTGAAAATCAGCTGTCTTGTTGGTGCATGATAGTGTATTTTGTATGTGGCTGTATTGGCATCCATATGAGAAATTTGTATGTGTGTGTGTGTTTTGGGGGGGGGTATGCAGTTTGTTACTGAAGGCCCTGACTGAAGCCCCATAGTACGCTACAGAGTATAGATGTGTTTGGATGGAGGGGTAAAGAAAGGGGTTAAAAGGCAAAGCAGGACAGAGCATGATAAGGGGAGGGGGGAGGAAGACGAAAAGAGAGAAGTGACCGAGTTAGACGTGCAGGCACTTAATTGGACAGGTTATCAATCAGCTGCCGGGAGAAAGACAGCCTCAGCTACAGCTGCTAAAGGACTAGTACCACTCCAACAAGACAAAGATGGATCTGTTCCTTTTCCCTTTTGTTGTTGTTTTTTTTTTATGTCGGTGTCAAAGCCAACACAATATAATAACTTCTGGAAGAAAGACTTTTGGCCTTGTGCCGTGGATAGAGATTTGCAATGCTTTCAAAACTGGGTGGTGGTTGGGAGGCCGAGCAGTTTAACATTTCACACCTGCTTCTAGTCAACCTCTTCTCAGTATGTGGTGTGCATCTCCGGAGGTGTGGAGAGAAGATCCTAGGGTTGAAGGATATGTCTATGTGCACACCAAATTCTATTACTTGGAGTGATCAGTTTTATGTTGAATTTTGGACCAGACTTTAAAGTTTGAAAATGGAACCAATGTAATAAATTGTTCATGACAGCCCTCAGGCAAGCATTTTGGATAATTTTCTCTGCCTGTCGTTGTATGTTTGTAGAACGCTATAACATGTTTAGTCCTATTCATCATCCTGTCTGAGTTAGCTGTTTTGCCATTTTGTGTTTGCTTTGTACAAATAACATCTAGTTGCATTTACAATGACATTTTTGCATTTCTCTTTACATATATATTTGTTGGATCTCATATTTAAAAAGGGGGACCGGAGGGTGTGCTCCAATTATGGGGCCATCACATTGCTCAGCCACCCTGGGAAAGTCTACTCTAGGGTGCTGGAAAGGAGGCTCTGACCGATTGTCAAACCTTGGATCCAGGAGGAACAATGCAGATTCCGTCCTGGCCGTGGAACAATGGACCAACTCTTTACTCTTGTGGAAGTGCTGACGGGGGTATGGGAGTTTGACCAACCAGTCTACATATGTTTTGTGGACTTGGAGAAGGCTTATGACCGTGTACCCCAGGGCAGTCTGTGGGGGGTACTGTGGGAGTATGGGGTACCGGAGCAGTTACTACAAGCCATCTGGTCCTTGTATAACCAAAGTGAGAGCTGTGTCTGCACTCTCGGCAAAAAGTCAAACCCGTTTTCGGTGGGTGTCGGACTCTACCAAGGTTGTCCCTTGTCTCCAATTCTGATTGTGATATTCATTACTGGTGGCCTGTCCAGGGACTGGTGGCCTGTCCAGGGTGTCTCCCCACCTGCCGCCCAATGACTGCTGGGATAGGCTCCAGCATCCCGTGACCCCAATTGGGATAAGCGGGTTGGATAATGGAATGGATGGATATTCATGGACAGGATCTCAAGGCGCTGCCAAGGTGAGGAGTGTGTCCATTTTGGGAACCTCAGAATTGCATCTCTGCTCTTTGCAGATGATGTGGTTTTGTCGTCTTCATCAGAATGCGACCTCCAGTGCACACTGGGGTGGTTTGCAGCTGAGTGTGAAATGGCTGGGATGAGAGTCAGCACCTCCAAGTCTGAGGCCATGGTTCTCTGCCGGAAAATGGTGGATTGCTCCCTCCGGGTTGGGGATGAGTTGTTGCCTCAAGTGAAGCAGTTCAAGTATCTCGAGTTCTTGTTCACAAGTGAGGGTAGGATGGAGCAGGAGATTGACAGGCAGATTGGCACAGCATCAGCGGTAATGCGGACATTGTACCGGACCGTTGTGGTGAAGAAGGAGCTAAGCCAGAAGGCAAAGCTCTCAATTTACCAGTCAATCTTCGTTCCAGCCTTCACCTATGGTCATGAGCTTTGAGTAGTGACCGAGAGAGTGAGATCGCAGATACAAGTGGCTGAAATGAGTTTCCTCTGTAGAGTATCAGCGCTCAGCCTTAGAGATAGGGTGAGGAGCTCGGACATCCGGAGGGAGCTCAGAGTAGGGCCGCTGCTCCTTTGCATCAAAAGGAGCCAGTTGAGGTGGTTCGGGCATCTGATTAGGATGCCTCCTGGGCGCCTTCCTTTGGAGGTTTACCGGGCATGGCCAACTGGAAAGAGACCCCGGGGTAGACCCAGAACTTGCTCGAGGGACTACATGTACAATCTGGCCTGGGAATGCCTTGGGATCCCCCAGGAGGAGCTGGAGGGCATTGCCGGGGAGACGTCTGGATTGCCCTACTTAGCTTGCTGCCACCGCGACCCTACCCCAGAGAAGCGGCTGAAGATGAATGAATGTACGTATATTTGTTTGTTATGTCAAGTCTCCTACCCTCTGACAGGAGGTACCAGAGCATCTGTGCTGCCTCCACCAGACTATGCAATAGTTTCATTCCTCAGGCTGTGAGGTTCCTCAACAGCCTGAACACTTAGACCTTCCACAAAATGACTTTTTGACGGTCTTTCTCACTGTCCGTGTCAGGTGTGCTTGTGGTGTTTAGGTCTGTGAAGTAATTTTTGCTTTTAATGCACTTTTTAAAAAAATATTTATTGTGTGTTTTTTGTTTTTATGTGACACTGGTCCTTGTGAAACATAATTTTGTTCCCTTGTATGTATGAGACATGCATATGAGGCAATGACAATAAAAGTAGTCTTAAGTGCAAATAGTGTGTGTGTGTGTGTGTGTGTGTGTGTGTGTGTGTGTGTGTGTGTGTGTGTGTGTGTGTGTGTGTGTGTGTGTGTGTGTGTGTGTGTGTGTGTGTGTGCATGTGATAGGTCACAAATGGTGATGTAAATAATAATATATGCGATCATTATATTATCAAGCACATCATATCATAAATTACAAATTAGCTCGACAATGCAGAATTCAGTATCACAGCCATGCTCATAAACCATCTATGGGCTAAGATATGCCTGGAAAAGTTTTAAGGCTTTTCCTGAATGTGGTAGACATGTCTGTTGACCTGATGGAAGAAAGGAGCTCACTATTTTGGGGCAATGTGAGAGAAAAGTCTGGACCTAGAGCTTAGGCCTTTAAAGGGGCCTAGACAGTGACAAGAGGACAAAGACTGTTGGTTAATCTTCACCTGGTGATGCTTTCGCATGAGCAGTAAAAGAACCGAAGGAACATGTGCGAGGTAGTGAGTGACACATTACATCGCAGCTGGAAACCTAAAATAAGAGGCTTTATGCTTGGACTGTGCACATAGTACATATAGACTGTTGGAATTATCTTGAGAAAGGAACACTGAGCTAAACTCTGGACTCAGGTAAAGTAGACGAGAGTTCAGTTTATTTGGTGCCCAATATGATACAAAAGGAAAAAGTAAAATGAACCTGACTGCAATGTCCTTCCTTTATGATATACCATTGACCAGGCTTTGTTACAGCATCAAGTCAAACTACCTTACTCTCCTTTTCAAAGCTGAAATTCGTGATTTTTCTCCATTAACAAATCTTTGGGTTCGCGAAGCGAACCCTAGTTATATGAACAACGACAAAATGGCTGAGAGGGTTATTGCATTGTGACATCATCCACAATAGCTCGCTGGAAAAAAGAAAAACGATGGAGGTGCATTCCCCGTGCCAATCCCGGACAATATGACCCCCTGTGGTCATATGTCCTCCCACCGACCCCGTATTGGCACGCCCACCGGAAGCGCTATTCCTCTTTGTAAGTCGAACCATCTCCAACTAAATGAGCACCACACTTGTGGCCCGGGTAGGAGGAGAACGGCTCTATTCTCAGCCATTTTGTTGTTGTTCATATAACTAGGGTTCGCTTCGCGAACCCAAAGTTACATTTCACGTACTCCAAAATGGCTGAGAGGGTTATTGCATTGAACAACGACAGGATTCGTGCCTCCGTTCCCTAGCTGTCCAATGAACCCTTCAAACCCCTGATGGGAAGGGGTACGCGTTCTGATGAGAGCATCCTAAGAGGCCTGCTCCAGAACAGCGTCGGCAACCGACCGCACCTTAACGTGCCGGTAATAATGCCGTAAGAAAGTGGTCTCACCACTCCAAACCGCCGCCTGGCGGATGACCTCCCAGTCGATACCTGACAACACAGCTATCGACGTAGCAGTCCCTCGGGTAGAATGCGCCTTCAGCTTAGGAGCTGCTTTACCCGCTTTGGTATACGCCTCCGTAATACCATCCACCAGCTAGCCTCTGGGTGGAAAGGGCATAACCTGGTTTGCTCACTCTGTAGGTCAACAGCAGCCTGTCAGACCTACGAATATCTGCTGTGCGCCGCATGTAAATGCATAAAGCCCGTACAGACACGAGAGGTGCAAGCGTTTCTCATCCGTAGTCACTGGTGACGGATGAAACGTGTGTATCACCACCGGGTCCTACTCGTCAGGACAGACACATTTTTGGGCATGAAGCTGTGGTCTGTAAAGAGCGTGACCATCAGATCACCAGAAAACACCATCCCCTTGATGGTGAGTGCAGTGAGCTCACAACCCCTCGCTGCGGTGGTAAGTGCCAAGAGCACAGCCAGCTTAGCCGAGACATAACGCATGTCTGCCGTAGACATGGGTTCAAAGGGATCTTTCTCTAGTGCGCGCAGAACAAGGGAAGCATCCCAAGTTTCAGCTCTCGTAAGCTCCTTAGCTGAGAGCTTCTTAGCACCCAACAGGTACTGCGTCATGAGCGGGTGCGTGAAAACCATGCTACCCTCGATCTTCCCCCCTGAAGAACGTGAGAGCCGATACACAGACTTTGACCGAGGAGAAAGACCATAGTCTATCACTCCTACAGACCTCCACAAAAGTCAGTATAGGGCCAATCCCTACTGACAAAGGGTCCATGTCGCGTTCAGCGCAAAATTGGTCAAATCGATTCCAGTACCCTTGGTACCTGGAATACGTAGAGTCTTTACGCCCCGCTAAGATGACACGGATCACTTGCACACTAAGTCCCATAGCTAAGAGCCTGGCTTTGTAAGCATCCACGCCGCTAATCGGGAGCCTCCTATCCAGGGGCCCTCCCGTAGCAGCCCTCCTGCTTGCGTGAGCGCGTCCGCCCACTCCGGGACGTCGAACCGCTCGCCTACTATCCAGGGCACTATTCGCGGAAACCACGGGGTGCTCTGTTCGTACGGGGCCACGAGAACTAACCGACCCCCTGTGCGCTCGAACTTGACCACCAGGTCTAGGAGGCACCTGCGCGGGGGAAATGCGTAAAGCATCTCCTCGGGCCATGGATCTAGTCCAAGCGCGTTGACCCCCAACGGCGCTAGGTCGGACGGGAGCATCGAGTACCAACGAGGGCACTTGTAATTGAGTTTCGATGCGAACAGATCCACTTGAGCTACCCCGAACCTCTCCCAGATCATAGCCACTATGGCTGGGTTGAGGCTCCAATTGTCCGCATGCGGGCCGCCTCTCGAGAGGATGTCCGCTGCTTCGTTGTCCTTCCCAGGAACATGAAGCGCCCTGATTGATAGCGCGTTGCTGTTGACCCAAATCCAAATTTGCATGGCCAACTCTCTGCAACGCTTGGACTTCATACCGCCTTGGCGGTTGATGTAGGCCTTGGCCGTCATGCTGTCTGTCATTATCAGTATGTGACGGCCTACGAGATCCTGAGCGAAATGCTGGATAGCCAGCCAAATCGTCTCTGTCTCGCGCGCGTTGATGTGGATCTTCTCCCCAGACGGCCACACTCCTCGCGCTGTTTTGTAGCCAAGGATGGCCCCCCAACCTGAGAGGGACGCATCCGTATAAATCATTACCTCGGGTCCCCTGGGGCCCATAGGGACCCCAGACATGTCCACGCAGGCTCTGTTCCAGTGGTCTAGGTCCTGCGCTACCACGCGCGGGACCAGGATAAGATGGTTGTTGTACCGGCGTTCGTTGCCGTATTTCAAGAAGTGAACTGCGAACCACAATTGCAGTCTCCTCATGAACAACAGACCTAAAGGAACAACTTGGTGAGACGATGCCAGAAGGCCCAGCAGCCTCCTGATCATCCGATAAGTGACATATGTCCCCGGGACGAAATGTGCTAACGTGGTCCTGGTGGAATGCCATCTCTCTTGCGTAAGGGTTGCGCGCATGGATACCGTATCCAAACTCAGACCCAGATACGTTGCCTGGCACGAAGGCCATGGCGCGCTCTTCTTTATGTTGATAGTGAAACCCATGTACTCCATGAATTCCATCAACTCCTGAGTATGGAGTATTGCTTGTTCCGGCGACCGGGCCAACACCAACAGGTCGTCTAGGAACCATGCCAAGCGCATACCTTTGCGCATCAACACTCCGAGCGCTGCTTTCACACACCTTGTGAATGTCAGAGGAGAGAGGCGATATCCGAACGGGAGGCATGTGTACTGGTAACACTGACCCCGGTAACAGAACCGAAGATACTTTCTGTGTCTTTCCGCAATCGGACAATGATAGAAAGCATCTTTTAGGTCGACCGAAGTTAGCTAATCGGACTGTGTCACCATTGACAGCAGAACCGGTGTGCGTAGCATTTTGAAACTGACCTTCTCTACATACTTGTTGAAGGGTTTCAAATCTAGGATTGGGCGCATGCCCCCATCCTTCTTCGGGACCAGAAAGTAACGGCTGTAAAACCCGTCTTCTCTTTCTAGGGGAGGAACCACCGTGATTGCCCCTTTCGAGAGTAACTCTGTGAGTTCGTTGTCTAGGATTTGTGCTTCGGCCACCGACCCCGGTTCCGTGTGCACTATTCCCAAGTACGGGGGTACAATACCGTTCTCGATAAGGATTTGGTGTCCGTGGGCTATCTGATCCAAAACAGAAGCCGACGGGACCAATTCCTTCCACCTGTGTAACATGCGTGACAGAGGTCTCGTTGCCTCCTGTACCTTGCTGTTCAGGTAGCGCGCGTAAGTTGCGCGTAAAGGGTCTGGGGAAGCCCCGCCCGCCATGCCCTGCATCCATGGGGGGGCTTCGTCCTTGTAAAGGAGACCCAGATGGGGGGATTGGCGTTTTGAACCTTTCCAAATTACCATTTGACCCATCAGAGAGACTAAACATTGTCGCATCATAGTCCCCTCCCAGGGGCTCATTTGCGCTCATGTCATTATTATCCAATATTTCCAGCAGGGATGTTATTACATTGTTATCATCATCTTTACCTAAAGATTCAGACAGACAATCAGACTTGCGTTTCAAACCTTTTAAAACGCAATCACCATCATCACCAACATAAAAACTTTTATTCACATTCACAACCTTTGGAATAGAACAAGTAGACTGTGCATCAGAAACCAAAATAAAAGGCGCAGTGTTTAGCCCTGCGCACGCTGTGTCCCCTGAACAAGCGTCTATATCGCCGGAGACGGCTCTGGAATCAGTCTGTTGGTGTGGGTCGTAACATCCTGCCGAAACACTTCACTTGGCAGCTCCCTTCTTGGAAGTGTCTGTGCTGTCCGGCTTGGCCGCCTTGGCCGCTGGATCTGTGGAAGACTGGGAGTTCGGACGTGAGCCCTGTCCACGCCCGCGCCCCACTTTACCACCTCTTTTTGGATAAGTCTCTCTCCATTTCTGCTTGCGCGCAGGCTTGTCCCCCTGCCCTGTGCCCACCGCGGGCTTAGGGGTAGGCGGGTTCTTCATCATCGGGAGAAGCTCCTTGTGCAAGGTTTCGCGCTCGGCCTGGGCGGCCTTGTATTTGCTGATAATGTCCGGGGTCGTTCCAAACAGGCCCTGGTTCCCTGCGCAGGAGTGGGTCATCCACTCCTTGCAGAATTCCTCTTTTACCCCGGCTGTCTCTAGCCAGAGACGTCTGCGCGAAAGGGTGGAGGCAGCTGCGCTAGAACCGCACTCTAGAGCGATGGAATACAGCAGCGATCCCAGGGAGTCAGCTATGCGTTCCATTTCCAAGATGTACTCACAACCTGCTTCGCTGGCCACTACGTCACCAAACTCGGCCCCGTCGATACCTGCTGTAGCGATGGCGGCTTTGCTTTGCTCGACGTTTGATAGGCTGCAGAGCTTGCGCATGTACGCCGTTATCATCCCAGCCGTTGAGACGAGTCCAGCTGCGCTTGTACTGGCGTGCCATGCATCACACGCGTAACGATCCACCTGTTGGCCCCACTGCGAAGGGTGTTTGGGAGAATCGCGAGACCCCACCTTGGTGTTAGGGTTGAACGATAAAACGTCCCTCTCTGGTTGCGGAATTTTCCAGTCTTTGTAGTTGAGGTTCCTAACCTCGACTGCTAAGACGTCAACCCCCTTCTGACTGAACTTTGAGGACGATTTAAGCAGCGGATCCGCCTCCGCCCGCTTAAACGCTCGTTCGATGTGAGGATAAGGTGGTAGAGTGGAGTCCCTGACCCTCTCTGCCATTCGTGGAAAATCGGCTACCACCGGATCTTGAGGATTGCCCGGCTCGGTAACGATGTCGGCAGACTTGACCGCTCGCGCGAACAGATCACGGAAACTGGCGAGGAATGTTTCGGACCCACGTTGCATGGCGTCGCCATCTTTGTTTGGTTGAGACGAACTTGGCTGGTCGTCTTCCACGCCCTGATCGTCTACTTCCTCAGGCAGTGAATCCTCGGGTTCCGCACCCGCCGAATAACATGCCACGGATTCACCAGGGAGAGATAGGATCTCATTGATCCAGTCCTCTCTAACTATCCCGGATGGTGGGATAGCCTCTGGCTCCGGAGGGATGCTAATGCTAGCCGCCGTCCCGTGACTGTAGCTAGGAAGCATCGGAGGGATGTTGCTAGCCTCCGCCCCATGGCTATAGCTAGGTAGCACCATGCTAGCCGCCTCGTTAGCAGGTGCGAAGGGATCTGCAAGTCCCCATCTTTGACGGTACAGGGCAGCCCACCTTTGGCGCCCCGATCCTCTGATGGTTTTACAGAAAGTGCAGTCGATCTCATTACGGTCTACATCCCTCAAGTAGCCCGTGTAGTGAACATGCGGGATATGGGAGACACAGTCCGGATGGGGGTCCCATCGGAGCGTCGCCGGTTTAACACACCCGCACCAAGCGTAGAATCCGGCCACATTGACCGGATTAACGAACATCTTGGCGATAAAAGGTAAGCTAACTATAAGTTAGTATCTAATATACCAGTATATCACTAGATTACTTGCGTATTTGCAGTTTTCCTCTTAGTCCCAGCGAGAGAGAAACAGCTATCGACCGACCTCATTTAGTTGGAGATGGAAAGAGGAATAGCGCTTCCGGTGGGCGTGCCAATACGGGGTCGGTGGGAGGACATATGACCACAGGGGGTCATATTGTCCGGGATTGGCACGGGGAATGCACCTCCATCGTTTTTCTTTTTTCCAGCGAGCTATTGTGGATGATGTCACAATGCAATAACCCTCTCAGCCATTTTGGAGTACGTGAAATGTAACATACTATTAGCACTGTGTGTGTGTGTGTGTGTGTGTGTGTGCGCGGTACAGTGTGGTAATTGTGTCTGCGAAAATCTTCTTTGTGCGGTTTGACAGCATAGTTTGTGTGATTTATGGAAGGGCCTTATTTAAATAAGAGCTCTTTTTCCCATTATTTCTCCCCAAAGATAGAGAAAGCAAGTGAAAGAAAAACAAAAGAGGTGTGGTTTATAATGAGGCAATTTTGATCAAAAAAATGTTGTCCATTGCATTTAATGCTTAGTGGAGCACCTTTGCAGCCTCTTTTGGCTATTATTACTTAGCAAGCACAATGTATTACAACTAAAAGCTGCAAAGCAAAACTTTAATTGCATAAACACCTGGCATGCTGCACCATTGACCCACCCCCCACCCCACCTGCCAACATGCACACACGCATGCACAGCCCTTGCCCTGCAAAATATTGGACTATTGGACAGTGAGTTAGTAGGGTTCTGGGTGGCTGTGCTTACTGTAATTGCAATGAGAGGTTGATACAGCAGATAAGTGCTGAATGGGTAGAAAGTCCCAGGATGCCCCTCTGTGGAATCCAGAACACTGTGATAATGAACCCTGAGTGGGCTGTCTTGTCACTACATCAGCATTTATGAATAATGTAGCAGATTGGTCCCTGTGGACAACAGGCTTTTCTATTATAAGTCATCTTCTGTCTCGCTCCAGTATGGTGTGTAAGCCTTTTCTCTATGTCCATTTGGTTTAAAATACAATGGGAGCTAAGGAGGAAGGGGAACAGCATGAAATAGTGAAAGAAAAGACAATTGTAGTGTGTGAAAGAGACTAACAGAGTTAAAAAAGACTAAGAGAAGAGACAGCGTGAACAACAGGCTAGTGAGAGGGAGTCTGCATGCTGCGAGGCTGCAGCTCTTGAAGGGGAGTCTGGGCTGCTGCAGCGTGGTGTGTTGACATGCAATGATGCTGTACTGTTAATAATGCAGAACAGGGTGGTCAGGCAAGAGTTTCGATATGTTCCCAATCAACATGAAAAAAAGACAACCCTTCACAGTTCAACTACTGGACTAGTAGAACACAAAGCAGTAAAACCTATTGCTTTCTGTGGCATCTGAATCCCTTCATTCTGCAGTGCCATAAGATGTGCAGGTTGGTTAAAATTGATTTTTCAAATCAACATGAAGTAAATCGTGTATACATTTATTGGTAATTGACCTTCGTGTTGTTAATGCCATGTTTTGCCTATCAAGGTAAAAAAGGGGATTGAACCTCTTATCCCTCTTAGTGTTCTGTCACGCTCTCCCGTTGGGCCTATGCAAGATGGACTGGTACTGTACTCTATCTGTGTCTCTTTTTATTTATTTCTCTCTCGGTTCTTCTTGGCTGTCCATATTTTTAATTGATGTCTCTGCCTGTGACTTCTTCTATGTCTCTCTGTCTACTTCTGTCCACATTCCTGTCCCTCATTTTCCCTCCCCCTCTCTCCCCCACTTCAGTGAGGGATTTTGGCTTTTGCTCAGTTGGTAAGAGTAAAATAATCAATCCTTCTGACCCTGAACTGCAGTGTGAATAAACAGTTTACATTATACTGTCCCCTGTTTATACTCCTACAAGTCTGTTTCACTGTAGCAGAACAGCCTCTCTTTAGGTTCCTTTCCTGTGTGTGTGTGTGTGTGTGTGTGTGTGTGTGTGTGTCTGTGTGTCTGTGTGTCTGTGTGTGTCTGTGTCTGTGTGTCTGTGTGTCTGTGCTTACATTCTTGTGTGTGCATGTCTTGAATGCGGATGGGCACTTGTCTGTTTGTGTGTGTGTGATCACAATTTTAAATTTGTGAGGTTTATTGCTAATTCATTAAAGATTGTGGGATTACTAATCTGAAAATGTTATAATCCAATCCTTGCTCTCAACAGTTATCATATAAATTAATTTGACATCAGTTTCATTTTGTTTGTTAATACAGGATAGAGGAATGGAGTGGGAACTAGTTTATCCCTGGAGGGATGTTCGGTCAAACGGTCACACAGCAGCGAGTACGCATAATGTGCATTACATGAATTTATTGACGCCATTAAAAACAGCGATAATGATGCATAACTAAAAGAATAAGATGCTGGAAAGCCAGCAGGGGTTCTTGGGATAGGCCTTCCTCGTCCCCAGCTGGACAGAGTCGTCTATATAGTCATTTTCAGTATGGTGCATGCATGAATTGTTCTAAAATAACCACCAGCATTAGCTGTTTCCTACATGGCCACATGCACACAAGGGAGGAATCTTAAATTACTGGCTGATATGACTCATCTGACTGTGTTAAGCTAAGGATAGTATAGTTCACTTCAGCGCATTGTTTTTGCCACATCTTCTTTTAATTTGTGGGCAATATAAAGTAAGACAGTGTAATGAAAGGGTAACTGTAATAGTGATAATATTGCTGTGTCTCATAGGATCGGCTGTTCATTCCCAGGTAGTGCTTTCTCCACTGTAATGTGGAATGGATTAAATGACTCACACGGCTTTTATTGCTGCCATGTATCTTAAGCATTAATTCTAATAGCGAGCGCTTGTTTATATATATATATATATATATATATATATATGTGTGTGTGTGTGTGTGTGTGTGTGTGTGTGTGTGTGTGTGTGTGTGTGTGTGTGTGTGTGTGTGCATCCGTGCAGCGTTTATGTCTGTGCACACTTCTCTGTGTGAGTGCATTAACATGTGCGCTCATGTGTGTGCGTGCATGTTAACCTTAAAGGTGTGAAGTAATTAAGTTAAAGACCATTTCATGTGTTGTTTAGCGTCAGTGTAGAAAGTATTGATTGTGTATCTCGTACACTCCTACTCCCCAGCCTGCACGCTTTGAGCCAGGAAAATCTGCTCGCATCCACTTTCTCTCCTTCCCACGAGTGAGTTCAATCAAATTTGAGTGTGTGTATGTGTGCAAACTTGTGTGTCTTTGCGATTAGGATTGTGCCAGTAAAAGTAATGTATTAGTCAGTGTGTGTGTGCCTCAATATGCCTTTGTGTTTTTGTTAGTCTGTGTGTACTTGTGTGTGTGTGTGTGTGTGTGTGTGTGCGCATATGTGCCTGTGTGTGGTGAAAATGAAGTTGTATCTTCTTTTGTGCCTTGGAAAGTGTAAAACTGTAAATGTATATGGGAGTCTGTGTGAAAGCCGGCACAGATGGAGAAAGTCTGACTTTGCAAAGGAAGAAAAGCCCCTTATTTCTACCGCCTGGCTGACTGAATATGTACTCACTTTAATTGTAATGGTACACTCAGGTGAACTGTCAGCAGACTGTCAGAGCAGACGTGTCAGCATTTGCTTTGGGAGGAATATGTTTAAGTCTGTCTTGTTTTTTACATAGTATACTGTAGAAGTTATTTATTTCAAAAGAGGAGTGGGCAGTCCACTCTACCTTTTAAGAATGTTTTAAAGCTTAGTGTGAAACATAGAGGAGGAGGGGAGACTGTATCTGTCTGTCTGTCTGTCTAGATCTCCTTGGTAGTACCAAAGTATCCAGTACCAAAATGACCTTACATCGATGCTTATAAACAAAACATGTTTGAAATAGCGCTTGCTTGAATATCAAATCCTCTTTCAACTTAAATTCATAAAATACTTGAGAAATTAATAACGTGGTCCACAGTGGTCCAATGGTTAGCACTGTTGCTTGACAGCAAGAAGGTCCTTGGTTCTAACCCCAGGCCATCCCAGGTCCTTTCTGTGTGGAGTTTGCATGTTCTCCCCATGTCTGTGTGGGTTTCCTCCCACCATCAAAAAGACGTGCATGTTAGGGTTAATACTGTCGTCTGTGTCCCTGACCAAGGCAATCGAAAGAAGAACTGGAGTTGATCCCCAGGTGCTGCAGCTGCCCACTGCTCCTATACAATAGGATGGGTTACATACAGAGAACACATTCATTGTAAGCTGTACAATGACAAAATAAAGTGGCTTTCTTCTTTTTTCTTTCAGTGACAAGACTGACCAAAATGAATAGTTTAATATAATGTTGCATGAGCTTTATTATTTTTCTACAATTTCATGCATTACATTATTGCAACAGAAATGTAAAAATTTGGATAAATTCAAAGTCAAGTTATAATCTAAGAACCAATGCATAAGTTAAGCATCGTTGATCAGAGGTGAATGTGGCAATTGAAAACAGACATCATGTCCTGCGCTTACTATTTCCTCTCAGCCACAATCCATATGTGGGTCCCAAATCAATCCCTATAGCAGCAATTCAAGACATCTGCCCCCTGGTCCTCCCATTGGCACTTCAGCACAGCCATGAAGAGGTCAGTAGAATTGAATGGGCAGCTCTGTTGGTTGTGGCATCCAGCTTATATTACATTTCCGTGACAGCAACAGTGCAGTTAAATTTTGCCGGTTGAATACAAACCATCACAAAGGAAGACTACTGTTTTGTTTTGCTTTGTTTTGTTGTAATTTAATTTCTAAGGATTTAGCCATGGACTTTCTCACACCAAAGGCAAACCCAGTAAAATCCCAGGAGTTAAAACTTGGTATTAATGTTGTATATTGTGTGGGAATAAATTGGTAAATAACAGAGAGGAAGAGATTGGTCTTTTTTTCTGTCTCTTTTATGCTCAATTGACATACCCGGCATAGTACATCAATTATCTCTGTTATTTACCCCATTCGGCAAAGTCTTCTATTCAATCACTACATAATTCATTCATTTTATGAATGTTAATATCTAAAGTCTGCGTGAACACGGTCCTGCCCATTGATACGATGATTCACTGAATTGAGACCATGCCTCTGTGATATGTTGCTAAGACCCAGAGGAAAGACAAAAATGTTCATCTCAGAAAATGTAATTTAGATAAATGTAATGTAATTGTAATTGTAAATAAATTATATGATACAGTGCACCCGGAAAGTATTCACACCCCTTCACTTTCCCCACATTTTGTTATGTTACAGCCTTATTCCAAAATGGATTAAATTCCTTTTTTTTTGCTCATCAATCTACACACAATACCCCATAATGACAAAGCGAAAAAGGTTTTGTAGAAATTTTTGCAAATTTATTAAAAATAAAAAACTGTGCAGACTGATGCACTGTATATGTATGTGTCATAGTGGATGAGAAATGTGAGTCAGGAACTTCCCAGTGCGAGTGGTGATACGGTCTAAACCGCCACAAAACCACTAAGAAGTTTGTAGACGAACAGCAGTATTTTGAAGTCTTTTGTAAGAAAGCCTTGAAGCTGGTGAAGAGACCTGAGAGTTGGTATAATGTGTTCAGCTTTCTTCGTCATTGTTGGGACCGGCAGCACCAATCTGAATGATTTGAGGTTGTCTGGGGGCTTTTTTTGAAGGGATCTGAGAAAAGCCCATGACAGTAGTTTAGCCTGCTGGAGATAAATGCACGGATCGTTTTCCTCCCATCCCCTTTTCTCCCCAATTGCACCCGGCCAATTACCCCACTCTTCCGAGCCGTCCCGTTCGCTGCTCCACCCCCTCTGCTGGTCCGGGGAGGGCTGCAGACTACCACATGATTCCTCCGATGCATATGGAATCGCCAGCCACTTCTTTTCATCTGACAGTGAGGAGTTTCGTCAAGGGGATGTAGCGTGTGGGAGGATCTTGCTATTCCCCCCGAACAGTTGCCCCGACCAACCAGAGGAGGTGCTAGTGCAGCGACCAGGGCACATACCCACATCTGGCTTCCCACCCACAGACACGGCCAATTGTGTCTGTAGGGATGCCTGACCAAGCCGGAGGTAACACGAGGATTCGAACCGGCGATCCCCGTGTTGGTATGCAGTGGAATAGACCACTGCACCACCCTGATGCCCCAAGCATGGATCAGTTTTTCTAAATCTTGTGTCAACATGTATTCGCTAATTCTTGGTACAATTTTTAAGATAATAATGGGCTAATTTTGTTATTGACTAGATACAGCTGTTAAAATTTAGATCCGAGTCCATGATTACACCCAGATTCCAAGCTTGGTTTGCAGTCTTCAAAGACAGGGAATCAAGATGAGCACTGATTTTTTTTTTTTTTTAATTTTAACATTTTTTTTGCCCTTTCTTCTTTGGTGCCAAAAACAATAACTTCAGTTTTGTCTATACTTACTTGAAAGAAATTCTGAAGGAAGAGTATGTCAAGAGTGTGCTGAGGTGAAGAGTGTCAGACAGAGTGATGAGTATGAAGCTGGAAATCAAAGGTGTATTGATAAATGTAATGAGCGCATATGCCCTGGATGAAGTGGTGGAGAGTGTACCCAAGGGGGAGAAAGTGGCGATTGGAGTGAATTTCAGTGGACATGTTGGTGAAGGAAACAGGTGATGAGGAGGTGATGAGCAGGTATGGTGTCAAGGAGAGAAATGTGGAAGGACAGATGGTGGTGGATTTTGTGAAAAAGATGGAAATGGCTGTGGTGAATACATATTTCAAGAAGAGGGAGGAACATAGGGTGACATATGATAGTGGAGGGAAGTGCACACAGGTGGACTATATCTTAAGTAGAGGGTGTGATCTGAAAGGGATTGAAGACTGCACGGTGGTGACGGGAGAACATAGCTAGGCAGCATCAGATGGTGGTCTGTAGGATGACTTTGGAGACAAAGAAGAGGAAGCGAGTGAAGGCAGAGCCAAGGATCAAATGGTGGAAGTTGAAGAAGGAAGACTGTTGTGTGGAGTTCAGGGAGGAGTTATAACAGACACTGGGTGGTAGTGAAGAGTTTACCAGATGGCTGGGCAACCACTGCAGAAATAGTGAGGGAGACAGCTAGGAAGGTACTTGGTGTGTCGTCAGGACAGAGGCAGGCAGACAAGGCGACTTGGTGGTGGAACGAGGAAGTACAGCAAAGTATACAGAGGAAGAGGTTGGCAAAGAAGAAATGGGATAGGCAGAGAGATGAAGAAAGTAGACAGGAGTACAAGGAGATGCAGCGTAAAGCGGTGAGAAGTGGCAAAGGCACAGGAAAAGGCGTATGTTGAGTTGTATGAGAGGGTAGACACTAAGGAAGGAGAAAAGGACTTGTACCGATTGGCTAGACAGAGGGACCGAGCTGGGAAGGATGTGCAGCAGGTTAAGGTGATCAAGGATAGAGATGGAAATGTGCTGACAAATGAGGAGAGTGTGTTGAGAAGGTGGAAAAAGTACTTTGAGGGGCTGATGAATGAAGAAAATTAGAGAGAGAAGGTTGGATGATGTGGGGATAATGAATCAGGAAGTGCGGTGGATTAGCAAGGAGGAAGTGAGGGCAGCTATAAAGATGATGAAGAGTGGAAAGGCAGTTGGTCCAGATGACATACCTGTGGAGACATGGAGATGTGTAGGAGAGATGGCAGTGGAGGTTTTAACTAGATTGTTTAACACAATCTTAGAAAGTGAGAGAATGCCTGAGGAGTGGAGAAGTATACTGGTACCAATTTTCAAGAATAAGGGTGATGTGCAGAACTGTAACAATGACAGAGGTATAAAGTTGATCAGCCACAGCATGAAGATATGGGAAAGAGTAAAAGAAGCTAGGTTAAGAGGAGAGGTGACGATCAGCGAGCATGCCACAAAAGAGCACTACGGAAGTGATGTCTGCTTTGAGAATGTTGATTGAGAAGTATAGAGAAGGCCAGAAGGAGTTACATTGTGTCTTTGTGGATTTAGAGAAAGCATATGACAGGGTGACGAGAGAGGAGGTGTGGTATTGTATGAGGAAGTGGGGAGTTGCAGAGAAGTATGTAGGAGTGGTGCAGGATATGTATGAGGGAAGTGTGGCAGTGGTGAGGTGTGTGGTTGGAAAGACAGATGGGTTCAAAGTGGAGGTGGAATTACATCAAGGATCGGCTCTGAGCCCTTTATCGTTTGCAATGATGATGGCCAGGTTAATGGACGAGATCAGCCAGGAGTGTCCATGGACTATGATTTTTACGGGTGACATTGTGATGTGTAGTGAGAGTATGTTGCAGGTGGAGGAGAGTCTGGAGAGGTGGAGGTATGCACTGGAGAGAAGAAGAATGAAAGTCAGTAGGTGCAAGACAGAATACCTATGCGTGAATGAGATGGAGGACAGTGGAATGGTGAGGATGTAATGAGTAGAGGTGATGAAGGTGTATGAGTTTAAATACTTGGGGTCAAATGTCCAAAGTAACGGGAAGTGCACAAGAGAGGTGAAGAAGTGAGTGCAGGCAGGGTGGAGTGGGTGGAGAAGAGTGTCAGGAGTGATTTTTTGAAAGAAGGTTACCAGCAAGAGTTAAAGTGAAAGTTTACAATATGGTTGTGAGACCAGCTATGTTATATGGTTTGGAGACCGAAGCACTGGCAAAAAGACAGGAGGCGGAGCTGGAGGTGGTAGAGTTGAAGATGCTAAATTTTCACCTGGAGTGACGAAGAAGGACAGGATTAGGAACGAGTATATTAGAGGTATTAGAGGGACAGCTCAGGTTGGACGGTTTGGAGACAAAGCAAGAGAGGCAAGATTGAGATGGCTTGGATATGTGTGGAGGAGAGATGCTGGGTATATTGGGGGAAAGATGCTGAATATGGAGCTGCCAGGATAGAGGAAAAGAGGAAGGCCAAAGAGGAGGTTTATGGATGTGGTGAGGGAGGACATGCAGATGGCTGGTGTAACAGAGGAAGATGCAGAGGACAGGAAGCGATGGAAATGGATGATCCGCTTTGGCGACCCCTAACGGGAGCAGCTGAAAGTAGTGGTCGTAGTAGACTTGAAGGAAATTCAGACACATCCAGTCATTGATTTGTTCACTGCACTGACACAGTAAATCTATGAGACCACATTCGGTGAATTTGGTAAATCTGGGTGTCGTCTACATAATTATGGAAAGTGATTTTATTATGTTGCATAATTTGGCCTAATGGGAGCATGTAAAGGTTAAAAAAGTCCAAGGGATGGAACCTCAGGGAACTCCATGTGTCATATAAGTTTGCTCTGATACCGCTTTACTGGTGTTTCCTCTGTATATTGCTTAAGGCAAGGCAAACTTATTTGTATGGTACATTTCAGCAACAAGGCAATTCAAATTGCTTTACATAAAACATAAAAGGCATTAAGACAAAATGTAAAAGTAACATTAGGCACTAAATAAACATAAAAAAATGGGCAGTACGGTGGCGCAGTGGTTAGCACTGTCGCCTCACAGCAAGAAGGTCCTGAGTTTGAACCCCGCGGTTGTCCAACCTTGGGGGTCATCCCAGGTTGTCCTCTGTTTGGAGTTTGCATGTTCCCCCCGTGTCTGCGTGTGTTTCCTCTGGGTGCTCCGGTTTACTCCCACCGTCAAAAAGACATGCATGTTAGGGTTAATACTCCTGTCTGTGCCCCTGACAAGGCAATGGAAAGAAGAACTGGAGTTGGTCCCCGAGTGCTGCACAGCGGCTGCCCACTGCTCCTAGCTACACAGCTAGGATGGGTTAAAAGCAGAACGTAATTTCCCATGGGGATCAATAAGATATGACAAAATAAAAAAAGACAATTAAAAACAAATAAAAAGAGTAAAAGTTAGTGTAGTGTAAGATGATAATCAAAACCTTTCAATGTGATTTACAGCCTTATTGTTCTTATAGAAGCATATGTTATCGACATATGAGGTTTCTTACTCTCAGTGGAAATGAATAAATTTTCTACCCTCATAAAAATGTAACAGGTTTAAGGTCTAAGATGCTGAAGGTTAAAATCAGCAAAGGCAAATATTAAAGAGCAATAGTAAAAAATAACTACTAGATTGTGTCCTTTCTAAGCTAAGTGCCAAAGCTAATACAAAAATAAAAGGTTAACATAACTCCTAGTATTCGTCTACCATGTGTAAATCTGTTTTAATTGTCAAGAACGTTCTCTAAAAAAACAAAAATTTGCATCCCCTTTGACTCCCAGGAGAAACTAGATGTGTGATGTGTGGTTGAATGATGTATGCAGATTACAATATTTGTTTATCATGGCAATAGGTTGAGTTTTAATTTTAGCAGAGAAAATGCATTATGCTAATGAAAACAACACAATGTCATGATGCGGGAGGCAGAACATTTACAATTACACCTCAGTGAATCATGGAAGATGTACTGTGGGGATGATGATGACACTAGATGACTGTAATTGGTTGAATGTTGTTGTGCATGCATTTTATGTGTGTGTGTGTGTGTGTGTGTGTGTGTGTGTGTGTGTGTGTGTGTGTGTGTGTGTGTGTGTGTGTGTGTGTGTGTGTGTGTGTGTGTGTGTGTGATTGTGATCCAGCATTAAACAGAACAGATGTATTGCGACAATAAAGGCGGCATGCCAGCATGTGATGGATGAAGCAGACTGTTCATTTAGGGATACCAAATGAGTTGTACCAAAAGAAAACAATATAACCTGATGAATATTTGATAGAGACGTTATGACATTCATTTGTTTTTACAACCAAGCTATTATTGCATTTTGTATGTGTTTTTGTGTGTATGTTTGTGTTTAAATGTGTATGTGTGTGTGCATTGAGTGTGTTTGCATTTTTCTTTGCGTGCATAAGAGTGCACACATCCCTATGTGTTTATGTTTGCATGTTCGTCCATCTGCATATGCATCTGGCTGCAAATCACTTCAGTTTCTTAATGTATTAAGTGTATTTAAGGACTATTTACGATTAGCTGGGACAGCTTGCTGATGGACAGAGCCATTAATATGGGGCTTTTTTTTCTATGTTTATTCAAGAGCGTGGTCTTTCCATTTGAGAGCACGACTTATTGATTTCCCGTGCAGGTTTTGTAAAACTTTCCCTAAAAACCCTGCCTTCATAGTCAAATAGCTCCTTCTTGCGCTTAGATTTGCTCTGCTTCTGCTCAAACTGTGTGCTTGTATTCAGATATATTATTGTGTGCACAGATATCCTGCGCTACAGCTTCAGCCCTTCTCGCACTCCGGCTGGCTCTGTGTGCTCATGAAACATCAACTCTGATTTCTGCTCTGCTCAGCTCATTTGCATCCCTGTACTGTGGCTCAGGGAAGAGTAGGTGCAAATTTGGCTCTGTGATTATATCAAATGTATATGAAGGTGTATGTGTGTGTGCGCACTCGCGTGCGTGCGTGTGTGTGTGTTTGTGTGTGTGTCCTCCTGTGCCTAGGGCTAAAGAGGACACAAAATGACTCCATACTGGCCTCATCCATTCATCCATTGTATTTCCCTGCTTCATCCAATTCAGGATCAAGTGGGGCCGGGGCATCGGAGTCTTTCCCAGCATGTATTAAGCAGAAGGCACACCAGACAGGTTGCCAGTCCATCACAGGGCCCCATACTGATCAATATCTAGTTTCCTAAGTTATTTGTATGATGCTGAAAGGCACGTTTACTCCAAGCAAAGTCGTGAGCTTTTTATTCTTTGAGAAAGGATAAACCAACAGTCAATCCCAATCAAGAATAGTCACTGTGTTTGCAAGGTGGTATGGTTGCACGTCATTTACTTTTCTTGCCTCGAGTAGTGCAGATACTAACAACTTTTTTTGATTTTGATTTTGAGAAACTTATTGAGCCCCGTGGGGAAATTACACTGCATTTTATCCCTCCGAGCTGTGTAGCTAGGAGCAGTGGCCAGCTGCCGTGCAGCACCAGGGGACCAAATCCAGTTCGTCTTGCCATGCCTCGGTCAGGGACACAAACAGGAGTATTAACCCTAACATGCACATCTTTCTGATGGTGGAGGAAACCGGAGCACCCGGGGAAAACCCACTGCAGACCTGAGGAGAATATGCAAACTCCACACAGAGGATGACCTGAGATGACCCCCGAGGTTAGACAACCCCAGGGTTTGAAACCAGGACCTTCTCACTGTGAGGTGACAGTGCTAACCACTGCGCCGCCCGTAACTTACAACTATGCTCAATGGTAATTTTTAACACATGGGACAAGAACAACGGCATTTTGCATACTGTACATGCCAGCTAAAAACCTTCAGTGTTTGAAGTTTTGGTTAACTATGCAGTGTGTTAGATGTGTTGAAAGTAACTCCAGGTGAATGGATCCTAGGAAGTTATACTGACTCACAGGATACTATCATGCACTGGCCAGTATCACCTTTACATGCAGTGTTGATATGTAGACAGACAAACTGCTGTTAAGCTAAGACAAGTTGATGTGACAGTGTTATATGAAATTGAATGGAAATTTGATAATCCCTGTGGAAAAAAGAATACGAAAAAAGACAAACAAAACATGAACACACACATCAGGGAAACATGCAAGCAAGTTTTATCACACGGCATGTGAGTGTCAGTATGTAGGTGTGTATCTGCATGTATATGTGTGTGTGTGTGTGTGTGTGTGTGTGTGGGTCGGTGTGTTTGTGTTGGTGTGTGGGTCTGTGTTTGGGTGTTTTCATATGCATACATGTCCGTTTGTGATCTGCAGTTTTTCCCTCTACCTGATTTTTCTGCTAGCTGAGTTTCTGGACTACCTTCTGGCTCTGGCAGCACACTGCCATTGTACAGAATACAGTGATGATAATAATGATACATTTTATTTGTAAATGCACTTTACATTTCATAGAAACCGCAAAGTGCTATAAAACAATGGATAAAATACATCTACAATAATCAGTACACAGTGCTAGTTAAACAGCAATCACAGGGACGGCGAAAGTACAGTCATCCACAATCCGTAATCATAGTCCGTGAAACAGAGTCCATGGTCAAAACCATTTAAAAAAAGGCATGAGAAAAGAGGTGGCCTGGCTAGGAAAAAACTTTGGTGAACCGATGGGTTTTGAGGTGTTGTTTGAAGGTTTCCACAGACTGTGGTGCCCTGAGGTGGTCTGGGAGGGCATTCCACAGCCTGTAGTCCATGGGCCAGACGATATTTCGGTACACTCAAGGTGGCAAAACTTACTTATAATTTTTGAAAGGATCCATGTCTGTAGATGATATTTTGGTATGATAACCATTCCTGAGTGGCAGCTGTATCACAGTTATCAGCTCATGAAGTTTACCACCCGCTAAACTAAATTGCATTTTAGACGCTGGTGCATATCCTGGTTTAGCCTCATGGTCAGGACATTTTTCAATGTTCTATGATATTGTCTTTGGTATCATTTTAAAGGGGACCTTCTTAGCTTTCATTCAAGCCCTGTTGTGGATATTTCTCACAAATATAGAGGTCACTTGAGCTCTTCAACCCGTCAATAACACACATCTTTCTGCAATTTTCGCCTAAACTATATACTTTCTTTTAGCCCTGTGGCGTCTAGGAATATCAGGGACACAAAACACAAAAACTGGAATACTCACAGGACTGTAAAAATTCAGGAAATGTATAATATACCCATACTATTTCATTGTGTGAGGCGATTGTGAGCCTTAAATGAGAACTAGACCAAAGCCAGTTAGGTCACAAACTGGTCTCTATACATTTGTTTAAATACACAATCAAAATACATGATAAAAAGGAATACCATAGTGAGGTAATGAACTATTTTAATATTTTAAACAACATTGACATTTACATATACTTAGTCAATGATACATGTATTCCCATATCATTAGTGGGTATATGTAATGGTAATGGGTAGGGTAATGGGTATATGTGAATATGGTTACATTATTGTTATCAAGCTCTGGGTAACCAAGTCCAGAATCAACATCCTGTGCATCAATAGACTACTACCACAGTAATACCATCAGAATCATCACACTGTCATTCATCAAACTGCTCGTTTCTCTCATCATCTGACTCCCCAAGTTCAAAGTCCAGTTCTGGACCATCCTGCTGTTTTTGGTTACTGCAGGTCTGTAACCTGCACATGTCTGTGCATGGAAGTCCATTTGACAGGCACATGCAGCTTGACATTTTGCATGAATGCACACACTTGCATGTTAGCATTTCCAAGACCACATCTGGTGCAGGTGGGGAGCGCATCCAGTAAATGGCCAGCTTGCCTTCATCGTCTGTCCATCCATACTCAGTAGGGCTTGGCACCACAGGGTTAGCCTGCAGACAGCACTTCCATATTGCTGCCTGATAGTTGGCTCATTGAACATGCATAAAGAGACAGTCTCTACATGGTGGCAGCTGGCTGGACTCAACCTCTCCCCTTTTGGTGCAGAAGAGCTGGTAACGCAGTTTGTTCACCTCAGCAGTGCTGCTATTAGCAACATACATCCGACAGGTGAACTGCTCAATTTTCTGGAACAGCTCATCACTCACATTCCATGTCTGTCCCAGTTGACTACAAGTCTCTTGGCAGGAAGTGTGCTTTCTCACTATCTTCAGGGCATTCAGCTTCCCTCGACCAGCGAATGCACTGACAGTGTCGCAGCCTGTGAAGGCATGTAAGCCAATTAGGCTGTCACAGATGCTGTCTCCAAGTGAACTTGCCAGTTTGGTGATGTCGACAAACCGTGTGCGGTTCTGAGTCCCACACTTCTGGTAGATGGGACAGGTGATGTCCTTCTGGAAGCCAAGACAAAGCACCATGACATCAGTGTCCTCAGCTGTGATGATAACTGACTTTGAGCCCGCATTTGCTGCATGCAATGTATGCAGGAGCAGACGGGTGTCAGCTTCTTCATGTGTGGAGTGCAGTTCTGCTGCTTCCTCACACCCATCTTCTGTCAACTTGTAGCAGGTTTCCTCACAGGTCATGTACAACACCTTGCCATGCAGCATAGCTCTTTATCGTGGGAGTTTCCACTCTTCCACCAGAAACATGATGAGACTGGTCTTGTTGGAGGAACTGCACAGAAATTTTCTCCACTGCTGGACGTGGTGTCCCCCTGCAAGATTCTTGTACTGGAGAGTGATATCTCCACCCCGGTTCAGTCGTTCAGCATCTTTGATCGAAGTCTGGTGATAGACATCAAAAACAACATCAATCTTCCCACTCTGTGCTCCCTCATGGAGGACCTGGGTCAAGGCTGACTCTGCCACCTGTGCAAAGGTTTTGTTGTTGCCATTCATTTTTTGGACCAGGCTCATCCCATCAATGATGGAAGTAGATGGGATTGGGATATGTCTTCTGCAGGAGATACATTCTTTTCAAGCTCTCTGGCAAGTGCAGCCTTGTTTGTTTTTCGTAAGGACCCATCAGCATTTGCCAGTGCCCATGGTAGTGGGCCCAATGGGTAGGCAAGGACATCCTTCAGATTCACCTTCCTGCTTTCAGCCACCAGGATCATGTGACTGAAAAGGTTTCTATCTGCCTTCAGAACCACATCCTGTGCTTTCTTTCCATGAGCTTGTTTTGTGCTGACATTGGAGAATGTTTTCAGACTTTGCTTGGTCATCTTGTCGTGGAATTTCACAGGTGGTGGGTCTGCATCTAACCTTGTTTGCTGGAATGCTTGGTAGGCCTCTTCTCCTTTCTCAAGAGCTCTCAAGAGATCTATGGTCACATCAGGTGGAGCCATGTTGCCAGTGGAGAGGCTAACCAAATCAATCTCATCAGGGGACATAGGATTGAGCCAGTTATTCTCCATAAGGTCCATGAGAGACTGGACATCTGCTTCATCTCTCTTGATCCTTGGACTCTGTAGATCTGGATGAGACCATTTGCACCTGCCTTGACCTGTCAGGTCTCTCAGCTGTCTGAGGTACATGCTTCTATACTCAGCTGTGAGATAATATTTGGTCACAGCTCCTGGCTTCAAGCTGAATCCCTTTGTCCCTCCAGCTGTTTGGGTGTCTTTGTTCACCGTTTCTTCTATAGCTTGGTCAACAGGGATTCGGCCAAAGGGATTGGTGGAGCCCAGTTGGACTGAGAAGCCTCCTTCCATGAATTCTGTGTACACATCTGGGTGTGTGATGGGCAGCTCAGACTTCTGGGCGTAGTAGTAGGGGAGGTAGCGTGCATAATTCATCCTGTCATAAGCAAAGCACCATGGGATCATTGCTCGAATGCTAGCCAAGTGTAGCATCCAGTCTCCCTCTCTGGATGCTCGGATGAGCCCCAACAAGATTTCAACCATGTCCAAATAGGACATCCAGAAGTTCGAGAGGCTGCCGTTTCCACCTCTAAGGAACTCATGGTAGACTTCAAATAGATCCATGATGCGTGTACAAGAGCTGTTCTCGAGGACCTCCTTCAAAGCATGTTGTGAGACTTCTTTCCCAAGGCTGTCAATGGTCTTCAGTGTCTCATTCAGGTGAACCATGTCATTCCTGTGAGTTTCTTCCAACCAGGACAGGAAACCATTCAAGGTCAGTCACATGAGAGCCTCATACAGGAGCTTGTGTAGTCGCACTGCCCTGTTGTACTTGCGGCCATCCATAACACCAGCAATTGAGCCTTCTGCAATCATGCCAGACTCAATGCAGAGGTCTTTGAGTCCAGCATCTTGGAAACGCTTTCCTATTATTGCCAGCAGTGTGCAGATGGTGTGGAATACCCCAAGCCTAACGATGATATCATGGAACTTGTCATGGTGTTTCCATGTGATCTCGACAGCCTTCGCATACAGGGCTTGGTCAAAGACACAGACAATCTTCCTCAGGCCTAAGCACTGCATGATGCTCAGTGACTGGTTAAGCACCTCGTTGACTGTAGACATTTGTGTCGCTGGAGCATTGATGGTAGGCAGATAGCCTATATTGTCGGGGATGACCGTCATCTCTCCTCGAGTCAGGATGTTGAAGCCTGTCCAGCTGCTGACTGACTGTTCTTCTTGTTGTGACATGCGTGCTAGGACCCAAAGAAGGTTTTTCTCTCTGGCAAGCTTAGTATTGGCTGCAGTATCGGCATCTGACTTTTTGCTTTGTGGTGGCCCTACCCGTTGTCCAGCATTGTAAGTTGGTAACATTGGTGGGGGTCCATCAATGCTTCTCTTCTTTGTTTTGGGAACAGTGGGCATGGGTTGGACAGGAAGTGGGTTGACTGGCTTTGCTTGCACAGCAATCCCATTGACTCTGTGAGATGTTCCCTCACCACTGACAGTTTCTTCAAGACGGTCGATATTGTCCCAGGCTAAAGTTGTGAATATGCCAGGATGGATGTTAGCTGGAAGGGCAATGCCACTCCCTGATGATGAGAGTTTCTGGAGACACAGGGCAGTGTTGATCTCTTCCATCTGTGAATAGGACACACTGTGACCAAGTCGGTTGAGGATGTTTATCAACTCTACATTTCCTGTCAACGATTTGACACTGAATGGCAGAACCATGTGCTTGGAAGGCTTGGTATTTCCACATGTCACTGCATATACTATGTCATGGCCAAATGACTGCAGAAGGAACTGCACTCTCTGGGATGCATGATCAGGATCATTTGAGCCTGTGAGTAGAGAGTACAGGAAGATAATGAGCGACTCTGGAATGGTAGGACATTCTGCTTCTGGTTTGACTTCAGGCGGCCAGGTTTGAGGAACATCTTGACTTTTAATGTCTGCTCTCAATTTGATGGCTGCTTTGGCTATAACATCTTGTGCACTGACACTTTTCAGGGTCTGCAGCTCCCTTTTGAGAGACTGATTTTCTTTGGCAAGTTCCCTCATGGACAAGTTATCGGGATAGAGGAGGAATTTTCCTTTCTCATCAGGGAATATCTGCAAGGCTCCAGCAAACTCACTCTCCAGGTTTCGCCTTATGTGCTTCTTGGTTGATTCCTTGACTTGGGCAATGCCTTGGGAGTTCATTGAAGCTACCAGTCTAGAAGAGAGATCAGTCATTGTCATCACTTGAGGATTGCCAAAAAGCTCCATCCTGATGAAGAGGAACAGCTCATTGTATGCCTTATTCACAGCAGCTTCATACTGGGCTGCAGCATCATCATCTTCATTGCTGGCAACCTCTCCTTTGGAAACCTCTTCTTTGGTGTAAAGTCTATAGCATGACCTGTGGTAGTGCCCTTCAGCTGCTACAAGGTCTCTACTCACAATGGCAAGGATTCTGCTGTCCCTTTTCTTTGTGGCTGCACTCCTGATCTTTGCATCAGCTCGCAGTTCTCGACACTGCACCAGTACTTCTCTCGTATTCTGTCTCTTGGAATATTTGCTGTTTTTCTGACAAAATATGCACTCTGCATCATAAGTCCTAGATGTACTTGGAGCATGTCGAGCTACTCTCTTAGATTGTTTCTCTTCAGCAGAGACACAACTTTTCTTTTCTTTTGCAAGGAGGCCATCAAGAATTTGCTTCATAGTGAAGATACTGCGACACTTTCTGTGGTAGTAGATTGCTGGAATCTGTCCCTCAGGAATGTCTTTTGCCAGTTTCAAAACTGGTGCATGATTTCGTATCTGAGCTGCCCTGAGCAGAGTTCTCCATGAGTCGACACTTTGTAGTGAAACCAGCTTATCTGTATCATCAGAACAGTGGATAATGCACTCCACCCGTGGGCGCTTTGGTATTGGGTAAAAACTTGCTTGTTCACCAGTGGCCATATTCAGTCAGTTTTCACCTGCCACATACAAACAAATACATGTAACTTAGGTGTATGAACACTACTAAAACAAAGTTTACTTTGCTTCACCAGCGTCATATTACCATTATTTATCTTACATAGCCACAAATAGATACATTACCTAGTTGCTATGCAACAGCTGTATTTTGTCCACATGAGGCCGCTAAAATCAACACAAGATGAAAGTTCCTCGTAGCCACTTTAACTAATCATATTAACACATACATTAAAAGAACATGCTAACATTATGGGAAATTAGCTTACAATCTTCTCCAGGGTGAGACAAGAAGATAGATACCAGTTTCCTCTATATGTGTTTAGTAGAAAGCTATCTGGCTGCACGTTAGCCTAGCTTAGCACAATGAATGGAAGTACACAGTACTGGTCATCCTTGGTTGTTGGCCAACTAAGAACTGTCCCAGAGTTTAAGCTAGGCTAATCAGTACCAGGGGTGTTGAAATGCTATATTTGTAAAAATCTGGGCAAATACACAATCGTGAGAGGCACAGAAACAGGTTTCCTGAAAGAAAAATGAAATAGCTGCTCATTTGGAAAGGTTATCATGTATTATTTTACTTCTGTTAGTGTACCAAATAAAATGGCACCAGTGAAGTTGTGTCACCTTGGGTGATATCGATATCTGGTCTGACCCATGGACTAACTGGCTTTGGTCTAGTTAGTTTCTTAGTAATAATGCCCTTCTAATTTAAGGTTCACAATCACCTCACACAATGAAATAGTATGGGTATATTATACATTTCCTGAATCTTTACAGTCCTGTGAGTATTCCAGTTTTTGTGTTTTGTGTCCCTGATATTCCTAGATGCCACAGGGCTAAAAGAAAGTATATAGTTTAGGCGAACATTGCAGAAAGATGTGTGTTATTGACGGGTTGAAGAGCTCAAGTGACCTCTATATTTGTGAGAAATATCCACAACAGGGCTTGAATGAAAGCTAAGAAGGTCCCCTTTAAAATGATACCAAAGACAATATTATAGAACATTGAAAAATGTCCTGACCATGAGGCTAAACCAGGATATGCACCAGCGTCTAAAATGCAATTTACTTTAGGGGGTGGTTAACTTCATGAGCTGATAACTGTGATACAGCTGCCACTCAGGAATGGTTATCATACCAAAATATCATCTACAGACATGGATCCTTTCAAAAATTATAAGTAAGTTTTGCCACCTTGAGTGTACCGAAATAGGAAATTTTGGGCTCTGGCCCATGGACTACTGGGGGCAGCTGAGGAGAAAGCCCGCTTCCCCATGGTTATCAGCTTCCACTTTGCTTCTTGGAGGAAGTTGGAATCCGAGGAGCGAAGGGTACATGTGCAGGTCTTTGGTGCAAGGAGCTCCTTGAGGTAGGAGGGGGCATTTCCATATATGGATTGGTGGGTGAGGAGGGAGATCTTGTACTCAACTCTGAAAGATATGGGGAGCCAGTGAAGTGATTTGAGGGTGGGAGTGATGTGATCATACTTGCGCACCCTCATCAGGATCCTAGCAGTGCAGTTCTGGATGTACTGGAGCCTCTGAAGACAGATGCTGGGGATCCCGATGAGGAGTGCATTGCAGTAGTCCAGCCTGGAGGAGACAAAGGCATGGACGAGCTTTTCTGCATCTGCCTGGGAGAGCATGGGACGGAGTTTAGAGATGTTCCTGAGATGATAGAAGGACTTTTGGCAAAGGTGTTTGATGTGTGTCTCAAAGGTGAGGTGGGGGTCCATTTTAACCCCCAGGTTTGTGACTGGTGTAGAGAGGGGGGTGTTTTGGCCGGAGAAAGTAATGCTGGTGATGGATGATGACTGGATCTGATGAGGTGTACCAATTTGGATAGCTTCTGTCTTAGAGCTGTTTAACTGTAGAAAGTTCAGCTTCATCCATGCCTCTATCTCTTCCAGGCAGGACTTCAGTGTGGCCATTGGCAGAGGTGTGGAGGTAGTGGGTTTTGGTTTTGAGATATAGTTGTGTATCATCAGCATAGCAATGGAAAGCTATTCCATGCTTACTGATGATGTGGCCTAGGGGGATCATGTACAGGGTGAAAAGGGTTGGACCCAGCACCGAACCTTGTGGAACACCGCACGTGACATTGTCGGTCTGAGATTTTGCCTTGCCCAGGGCAACATACTCAGTTCTGTCGGATAAGTAGGAGGTGAACCAGTTGTGGACAGTGCCATAGGCCACGGAACCGGTATGGCCAGTAGGGCCGTGGCCATACCTACTTTGGCGTGCATCAAACATAAACGTGTAAAAATTCAAATCGCAAATACGTTACATTCTTAATGTATTGCACTTTTGCGCGCTTCCCAGGCAAATTTCCACTAGCTGTAAGCCTACATACAGTACGTAGCCTATCACAAGCAACAAACTCTGTTTCCTAATGATTGATTGGTTATTTGTGTCACGTGAGCTTAGCGTCCCACGGACGTGAATTTCACAGAACAAAATACCAGCGCTCTATGTAAGTAGACTAACTGCTAGTGTGTTCGCTAAACTTTAAGCAATAGTAATGTTAAAATGAATGATGAAGCATCGGAAAATAACTGATTTCTTCGGGTCAAAGTTAACCAAGGTAGCTGAGACAACCACCGTCACTCCAGCCCACAATGAGCCCTATGAGGAACCAGAAGTAGAATTTCTAACTGTCGCTGCTCCAACTAGCCCCTCTGCCGCTACCCTCAACATTATGAGCCTATTGCCAGATGTACACAGGCTGTTGAAATTGTTTATACAATTCCCGTGTCAACTGCCAGCGCTGAGAGGTCTTTGTCAACCCTTCGTCGTATGAAGACTTATCTAAGGTCAACAATGACCCAAAGGAGACTCAATGACTTGATGTGCAGCCACACACACAGGGAGGCTTTGGCCAGTGTGGATGGTCTCGCCATTGCCAGTGACTTCATCCAGCACAACGAGAGACGGAGGAACTTCTCTGGGAACGTTTAAGACGGGGTGGTGACCGTTGACATTTTTTAATCCTATGCAACTGGACTTGACGTGTCAAATGATTTATGCTTTCTAATCATACTGATTATACTATTTGATTTTGACTCAAGTGTGGGCTATAATCAGGGGGCGTCACGTCATTCTTGGCCCTACCCATTCGAAATGCGTTCCGCGGCCTATGGACAGTGCCAGAAATGAGCAACAAATGAGCCTTGGTGCTCACCATCACAACCTGTTCACTATCACAACCAGACCAATGAACACATAGAAACACTCAGGTGGCATCAGCAGAAGGAGTTTTTGGACTTCAGACAGAAAGTTCTTTGAGAAAGCCAATGTCTTTTTTAGTTATCGTGACTGCTCTCTCTCTCTCTCTCTCTCTCTCTCTCTCTCTCTCTCTCTCTCTCTCTCTCTCTCTCTCTCTCTCTCTCTCTCTCTCTCACACACACAGACACAGTCCCTTTCTATTTCCATTCCTCTCTTCTATCCCTCCACACATTTTATCACAGTCCAACTCTCACCCTATGTCTTTCTTTCTTGCCCTCCTTGTCCGTCTGCCTCGATTTTTAATGACCTGCAAAGCAGTCAGCACTGACGAGGCTTCACTCTCAATCTGTCTGCAATCTTGTCATTATGAATTATTCAACTTCATGTGATAATGTTTTGTTTGTACTCGGCGTTGTATGTGGATCTCTACGTGAATATATGTATATATATATATATATATATATATATATATACACACACACACAAATTTAATGGATATGAATATGTATATAAATATCTTTCTCCATGTATTCATCTTGGCCGTTGGGCTCGGTGCAGTGCAAAGAAGCTGTCAACTCCTCAGGCGTCTTAAAATCCAAACCATAAAATGGTTTGCACATCCTCACAAATGAGAACATTTACTCACACACGCACCTTGGCACATACACTGGTACACACATGGCATGCACAAATGCATTTTGCCATTTTGAAACACTGTCCTGTACATGCACAAAACCACGCATCACATATCGTGGTAGACCACACACACACACACACACACACACACACACACACACACACACACACACACACACACAAAGAGCCATGTGGGGCGAAGGTGTACTGAATGTGTTATCACTGCGTCGTTGGCAAAAACTACTGGAGAAAACGGGAGAGTCAGTTTGTCAGAAAATAATCAGTTCAGCTACTGTAACCCAAGACCTGTTGGGGGAAAATAACACCAAAAGACTTCATCCATCCATCCATCCATTATCTTAACCGCTTATCCTGCTGTCAGGGTCGCGGGGATGCTGGAGCCTATCCCATCAGTCATTGAGCGGCAGGCGGGGAGACACCCTGAACAGGATGCCATGCCATCACAGGGGTGATACACACACACACATTCATACCCAGGGACAATTTAGTATGGCCAATTCACCTGACCTACATGTCTTTGGACTGTGGGAGGAAACTGGAGCCCCTGGAGGAAACCCACGCAGACATGGGGTGAACATGCAAACTCCACACAGAGGACGAACCGGGACGACCCAAGGTTGTACCGCCCCGAGGCTCAAACCCGGGACCTTCCTGCTGTGAGGCGATCGCGCTAACCACTGCACCACCGTGCCGCCTACACCAAAAGACTAAAATAACGATATTTTATTTATGTTCTCAACCATCCATCCATTATCCAAACCGTTTATCCTGCTCACAGGGTCGTGGGGATGATGAAGCCTATCCCAGCAGTCATTGGGCAGCAGACTGGAAGACACCCTGGACAGGCTGCCAGGCCATCACACAGGGCCCACACACACACACACACACACATTCATACCTAGGGGCAATTTCAGTATGGCCGATTCACCTGACCTACATTTCTTTGGACTGTGGGAGGAAGCTGGAGCACCCGGAGGAAACCCACGCAGACACGGGGAGAACATGCAAACTCCACACAGAGGACGACCCGGGACGACCCCCAGGGTTGGACTACCCCGGGGCTCGAACCCAGAACCTTCTTGCTGTGAGGCAACCACACTAACCACTGTGCCACCATGCCATCTGTTCTCAACCAATTCAATCAATATTTGCAAGAGTGAATTAACTACACAGAGAAAAACAATGTATGTTTGTACATGTGTATTTATGTGAAAATGAATGGACGCAAATGTAAATCTGTGTACTTGCTTGCATATTATTGCCATCTGTGTAGACAGACTTAGAGTCTAAAAGTCTGTCTACAGGCTTTTAATTATTTATGTAACAAGCAATAGTTGCTGGCATGAATGAAAGGCTGACTTTATGGATGAAACTTAAATTAGCCTTTTATTTTCTTATTCATTGTACATATGAGTCCTCCCTAACGGGAGCAGCCGAAAGTAGTAGTAGTAGTAGAGATTGTACATATGAGTCAAATGAGTCTTCTGTCACCACTTATCGATGGACACAGACTTGTGCCATCATGGACCTTCTTCCGTCTTTCTCTCTTAATTTTAAGCTTTTCAAGGAATTGTTGCATACCAACATCTTAAATACCTGCTACAGACTGTAGGAAGAATCACTATTTTAATATTTTTTTTAGCTATTTAATTAATATCCTCGCAAGTTGACCGATACGTTAGTAAGTAGAAAAGGAAAAAACCCCACAAGCTCAGGAGGTAGAGAAGCCTCCTCTCACTCGAGAAGAGGACCTGAGGAGTTGAAGGCTTGTCACCCATCTCAAAATGGATATCCTCGCAAGTTGACCGATACGTTAGTAAGTAGAAAAGGAAAAAACCCCACAAGCTCAGGAGGTAGAGAAACCTCCTCTCACTCGAGAAGAGGACCTGAGGAGTTGAAGGCTTGTCACCCATCTCAAAATGGACCTCTTTGTCACACAAACAACAGTCACAACTCTGGAAGCTGAAAACATAAATACCCGTCCTTGAGAGAGCTGCTCGTGGCTCTGACATTTGACCGGTATATGACTGATGCACTTGTCATTTCACATTAGCCATTCAAACAAATCGAGTTAATCGAGGCTTTTCCATGATGAGTGACTGTTTCAGATTTCTTTATCCAATGATGGTAAGGAAAGAGACTTGATCTCTTAAGATGCTACATGAGAAGCTGTATGTTTCCTCAGTAATGAATCACTTTCATATTCTAAATGAATTATAGTGATTCACAACTGCAGGTACAATTTATCTATCTATCTGTATATCTATCTATCTATCTATCTTCAATAAAACTCTATTTGGCATCAAAAAAGCATTAGATAAATGTAATGATTAATATTGTTGTTGTTGTTGTTGTTATAAAAAAGCCCAGCATCTCCAACACATGAAGGTGCAGCATTTCTTAACACTGCCACACTCATTACGTTTTAAGCATAGGAATGCATAATGAAGCCAAAGCACCTCAGGCCCAAGTGGCCTTGTATGTGTGTTCTATGCATGGGTTGTTTAAGGAGAGCTTGGAAGAGTTTGTTTGTTTGTTTGTTTTGCCTGGGAGGTCTGAGTCAGTTAGGTCCAGTTGGGTATTGGTGATGTAAAGCCAAAGCTAGCGCCTCTCATTCATTTACACACGATGGCAAAACTCACTGATTGCTTATCCTTTTCTTTTTTAGTTTAAAAAAAAAAAGCACTTGAATGTGCCATGGCAGCAAGTTATGAGGTGCAGTGCAGCAACATAGATCGAACAAGGACACTTTGTCTTCAGTTCTGAAATATTGAACTAGCAGTTGAATACAGAATAACAAGACTAGGTTAAAACCTAGTATATGGCTGGGCCGCGACTACATCCATTAAACATGTTTTTGCGTGTCTATGTTTAAAAAGCAGCTGTTTTGACATTGGTTCCGTGAACAGCTGATGATGTAATAGAAAACTGTTTGTGCTGATTTATTTTGAAAGAGCATCGGCCAATCGGCAAACTCCAACTCAGTCGTCCGACCAATGAGGAAACTCCATCACTCACTCAGGCACTCACTCAGGCTTTCACTCACGGACAACTGCATGCATAGGGGCTGGCCCCGCTTTTACAGTCTAGCCAAAAATAGATGACCTTGCTTTCTTCAAGTCATTACCACAGTTGTTTCCAGAAACTTCATCTCATTTCTCCCAAAACATCTTCTGCCAGTGCTGCACTATTTGCCATTTATTCCTCATCTCTACATTTTCAAAACAGATCCATCAGAAGTCTGAATCCACAAATTGAGGGCATGTGTGTACCCTGTCTGCAAACTGCTTTTGAGGCACAAAGGGGAGAAAGGAAGTTTTATCTTTCAACACAAAGCCTTCACCAGTGTAGGTTTCAGTCATTTTTTTTGTAAATATATTTTATTGATTTTCAGCGTTTTTATAAAACATGTATATTTGACTTCAATTCACCTACTCATCCCCCAAATACAAAGCACTATTTATCAAATATGCTGATGAATCGAAATCCCCATTCCCATCCCTACCCACCTACCCACCCACTCATAGGATTACATGTTACAGAATACATTTAGGTGAAGGAGGGAAAAATATAATAAGATAATCAAATAATTGTATTAATTACTCAAAGCAAAAAGGAGAAAAATTAGGGGGGGTGCTCACTACCATAATAGGACATTTATTGGTTCCACCCTACTCTTTATCAAGGGGTTCCTTTAGAGAGTCATAAAAATCCAGAGCGTGCCTCCATATGTTAACAAAATTTTGAGTTTGTACTTATTTTCTAGCTTTAAGAAATACATTAAATCTTTGACCCAATGAGAAAAGGATGTAGTGCTTTGTTTCCATTTTAAAAGGATCAAATGTCTTGCAAGGAGTGTAGTGAAAGCTATGATCTCATGTGCTTTATTTGGTACGAGAGCACAGAATTCCTTTGATGTTAAACTAAAGAGGGCACAGACTGGGTCCGAGTCAAATTGGATTTCAAACTTCTAACTGAAAGCTTTTAAAATACTTTTAAGATTCAGACACAGCCAGAACATATGCATTAAGTCTGATTGCTGGCGTCTATATCGAGGGCACAATGGCTCTATGTTTGGATAAATCTTTGCCAATCGAGCATTAGTAAAATGAACTCGTACCACGTTCAGCTGTATTAAGCCATGTTTAGCAGACGTAGACAATTTTTGTATCAAGTCCCATTAGGCATCTGTTAAAACTACTCCAAGATCAGAGTCCCGGGCCATTTTAAAATTTTCCATGGAGTGGGCATTTTTGTTGTTAATGAGCTCATAAATCTGGGATATCCATCCTCTATGGTCTCAATTCAAGGATATGGTCGGCATGTAATTTTATGGGCTTAAATAGGAATGAATTAAATGTCTTTTGTACAAAGCTTCTGATCTGTGAGTAATGGAAGAAAGGGATCTTGGGTAAGACATAGATTTGGGATAACTGAAAGATGCAAATATGTGTTCTATGTGTAGATTATGGATTGAACTAGTCTCTTTATTAAACCATAAATAAATGCAAGGTCTGTGCAGCAGGGAATGAACATATGGTTTGACTTAATGGGGGAAAGGGTAGAAGTTCCATGCATCCCAAAATGTCTTCAAAACTGAGCCATTATTCTTGTGGAGTAATTGACTATTATATTTGAACTCAAACTCTTGCTAAGAAGGGGCGAGGCAGCACAAACCATTGAGCCCAAGTGGCGTTGGCATGATGAGAATTCTAATTGCACCCAGTCTGCCTTTCCTGCAATTGGTTTGCCTTCAAACCAGTGCATTAACTTCTGAATGTTGCATGCCCAATAATAAAAAAGGAAATTAGGCAAAGCCAGACATCCTAGGCACTTTGGTCTTTGGCGATGGGTCTTGCTGTTCCGGCTGGATTTATTCCCCCATATGAAAGAGTTATTACTTTTATCAAGTGTCTTGATGCAAGGGTGTCCGGGTGGTGTGGCAGTCTATTCCATTGCCTATCAACACGGGGATCTCCAGTTCAAATCCCCATGTTACCTCCAGCTTGGTTGGGCGTCCCTAAAGACACAATTGGCTGTGTCTGCGGGTGGGAAGCCGGATGTTGGTATGTGTCCTAGTCGCTGCAGGACCGCCTCCTCTGGTCAGTCGGGGCGCCTGTTCAGGGGGGAGGGGGAACTGAGGGAAACAGCGTGATCCTCCCATGCACTACATCCCCGTGGTGAAACTCCTCACTGTCCGGTGAAAAGAAGCGGCTGGCAACTCCACATGTATCGGAGGAGGCATGTGGTCATCTGCAGACCTCCCCGGATTGGCAGAAGGGGTGGAGCAATGACCGGGACGGCTCGGAAGAGTGGGGTAACTAATTGGCCAAGTATAATTTGGAGAAAAACGGGGGAAAATCTTAAAAAACCCCAAAAAAAGTGTCTTGATTCATGCTAAATGATCCAGGTAAGGAAATCCCAGAAAGCTGAATCATCTGGACAAAATGTTTATTGGGAGAAATGTTTCATCAGTTACCTAAGTGACTTCTCTCAACTGACTGCAGGTATCCCCACCCTTATAAAAAATCTACTACGACTGCTTCCGTTAGGGGTCACCACAGCGGATCATCCATTTCCAATCTTCCTGTCTTCTGTATCTTTCTCTGTCACACCAGCCACCTGCATGTCCTCCCTCACCACATCCATAAACCTCCTCTTTGGCCTTCCTGTTTTTCTCTCCCCTCGCAGCTCCATATTCAGCACCCTTCTCCTAATATACCCAGCATCTCTCCTCCACACATGTCCAAGCCATCTCAATCTTTGTTGTCTCCAAACCGTCCAACCTGAGCGGTCCTTCTACAAACCCCAATTCCAATGAAGTTGGAACGTTGTGTAAAACGTGAATGAAAACAGAATACAATGATTTGCAAATCCTTTTCGACCTATATTCAATTGAATACACTACAAAGACAAGATATTTAATGTTCAAACTGATAAACTTTATTGTTTTTTTGCAAATATTATTTTGAATTTGATGCCTGCAACACGTTCCAAAGAAGCTGGGACAGGGGCAACAAAAGACTGGGAAAGTTGAGGAATGCTCAAAAAACACCTGTTTGGAACATTCCACAGGGGAACAGGTTAATTGGAAACAGGTGAGTGTCATGATTGGGTAGAAAAGGAGCATCCCCGAAAGGCTCAGTTGTTCACAAGCAAGGATGGGGCGAGGTTCACCACTTTGTGAACAACTGCGTGAGCAAATAGTCCAGCAGTTTAAGAACAACGTTTCTCAATGTACAATTGCAAGGACTTTAGGGATTCCATCATCTACAGTCCATAATATCATCAAAAGATTCAGAGAATCCAGAGAAATCTCTGCATGTAAGCGGCAAGGCCGAAAACCAACATTGAATGCCCGTGACCTTCGATCCCTCAGGCGGCACTGCATTAAAAACCGACATCGTTCTGTAAAGGATATTACCGCGTGGGCTCAGGAACATTTGGAAAACCATTGTCAGTTAACACAGTTCCTCGCTACATCTACAAGTGCAAGTTAAAACTCTACCATGCAAAGCGAAAGCCATATATCAACAACACCCAGAAACGCTGCCGGCTTCTCTGGGCCCAAGCTCATCTGAGATGGACTGACGCAAAGTGGAAATGTGTGCTGTGGTCTGACAAGTCCACATTTCAAATTGTTTTTGGAAATCATGGATGTCGTGTCCTCCAGGCTAAAGAGGAAAAGGACCATCCAGATTGTTATCAGTGCAAAGTTCAAAAGCCAGCATCTGTGATGGTATGGGGGTGTGTTAGTGCCCATGGCATGGGTAACTTGCACATCTCGGAGGGCACCATTAATGCTGAAAGGTCCATACAGGTTTTGGAGCAACATATGCTGCCATCCAAGCAATGTCTTTTTCAGGGACGTCCCTGCTTATTTCAGCAAGACAATGCCAAGCCACATTCTGCACGTGTTACAACAGTGTGGCTTCGTAGTAAAAGAGTGTGGGTACTAGACTGGCCTGCCTGCAGTCCAGACCTGTCTCCCATTGAAAATGTGTGGCGCATTATGAAGCGCAAAATACAACAACAGAGACCCCGGACTGTTGAGCAACTGAAGTCGTACATCAAGCAAGAATGGGAAAGAATTCCACCTACAAAGCTTCAACAATTAGTGCCCTCAGTTCCCAAACGCTTGTTGAGTGTTGTTACAAGGAAAGGTGATGTAACACAGTGGTAAACATGCCCCTGTCCCAGCTTTTTTGGAATGTGTTGCAGGCATCAAATTCAACATGATTGAATATTTGCAAAAAACAATAAGGTTTATCAGTTTGAACATTAAATATCTTGTCTTTGTAGTGTATTCAATTGAATCTAGATCGGAAAGGATTTGCAAATCATCGTATTCTGTTTTTATTTACGTTTTACACAACGTCCCAACTTCATTGGAATTGGGGTTTGTAATATAATCATTCCTAATCTTGTCCTTCTTCATCACTCCCAATGAAAATCTTAGCATCTTCAACTCTGCCACTTCCAGCTCCGCCTCCTGTTTTTTTGTCAGTGCCACCATCTCCAAACCATATAACATAGCTGGTCTCACAACCATCTTGTAAACCTTCCCTTTAACTCTTGCTGGTAACCTTCTGTCGCAAATCACCCTGACACTCTTCTCCACCCAGTCCACCCTGCCTGCACTCTCTTCTTCTGTATTGGTGTGCCCCAAAGGAGACACGCCAGGTGAGGTGTCTGAAATTTAATTACACACAGGCGTAATTAAATTTCCCTTATCTACCTTGATCAAATTTGCATAGCGTACCATATACCCACCAGCAACAAGCCCCCTCACTACACACACCCAAATAGCGCCCAAACAAATAATCCAACTCAGGACCTTTGACTCTTGCTGGTACCCTTCTGTCACAAATCACTCCTGACACTTCTCCACCCTGCCTGCACTCTCTTCTTCACCTCTCTTCTGCACTCCCCGTTACTTTGGACAGTTGACCCCAAGTATTTAAACTCATACGCCTTCATCACCTCTACTCCTTGCATCCTCACCATTCCATTCTCCTCCCTCTCATTCATGCATAGGTATTCCGCCTTGCTCCTACTGACTTTCATTCCTTTTCTCTCCAGTGCATACCTCCACCTTTCCAGGCTCTCCTCAACCTGCACTCTACTCTCACTACAGATCACAATGTCATCCGCAAACATCATAGTCCACAGAGACTCCTGCCTGATCTCGCCGTCAACCTGTCCATCACCAGTACAAACAAGAAAGGGCTCAGAGCTGATCCTTGATGTAATCCCACCTTCACCTTGAACCCATCTGTCATTCCAACCGCACACCTCACCATTGTCACACTTCCCTAATACATATCCTGCACCACTCCTACATACTTCTCTGCAACTACTGACTTCCTCATACAATACCACACCTCCTCTCTCGGCACCTGTCATATCCTATCTCTAAATCCACAAAGACGCAATGTAACTCCTTCTGGCCTTCTCTATACTTCTCAATCAACATTCTCAAAGCAAACATCAGTTCTGTAGTGCTCTTTTGTGGCATGCTCGCTGATCGTCATAGGGAACCAATGAAGGGAGCCAAGAATTGGTTTAATGGTCAAATTTTCTAGTTTTAGTTAGGATTCTAGCTGCAGCATTCTGAACCATCTGAAGACTTTTAGTACTAGCATGTGGCAGACCTGAAAACAGAACATTACAGTAATCAAGTCTGGATGAAACAAATGCATGTATTAGAGTCTCTGCGTCAGCCATGGACAAGAAAGACCGAATTTTAGCTATGTTATGTAAGTGAAAAAAAGGCCGTCTTGGTGATTTCTTTAACGTGCTTATCAAGGGAAAGTGTAGGATCGAACATACTCTATATGTACAAAAGTATTGGGACACCTGGTCATTACACCTACAGGGGCTTTTATGACATCCCATTCTAAATCCATAGGCCTTAATATGGAGTTTGCCCCCCCCCCTTTGCAGTTATAACAGCTTCCACTCTTCTGGGAAGGCTTTCCACAAGATTTTGGAGTGTGTCTGTGGGAATTTTTGCCCATTCATCCAGAAGAGCATTTGTGAGGTCAGGCACTGATGTTGGACAAGAAGACCTGGCTCACAATCTCCGTTCTAGTTCATCCCAAAGGTGTTCGATGGGGTTGAGGTCAGGGCTCTGTGCAGGCCAGTCAAATTCGTCGGCACCAAATTCACCCAACCATGTCTTCATGGACCTTGCTTTGTGCACTGGAGCACAGTCATGCTAGAACAGAAAAGGGCCCTCCCCAAACTATTCCCACAAAGTTGGAAGCATAGAATTGTCCAAAATGTCTTGGTATGCTTAAGCATTAAGATTTCCCTTCACTGGAACTGAGGGGCCGAGCTCAACCCCTGAAAAACAACCCCATACCATTATTCCTCCACCACCAAACTTTACAGTTGGCACAATGCAGTCAGGCAGGTAACGTTATCCTGTTCTCCAGACAGAGAAGCGTGATTCGTCACTCCACAGAACACGTTTCCACTGCTCCAGAGTCCAGTGGCAGTGTGCTTTACACCACTCCATCCGACACTTGGCATTGTACTTGGAGATATAAGGCTTGCATGCAGCTACTCGGCAATGGAAACCCATTCCATGAAGCTCCTGGCGCACAGTTTTTGGTCCGATGTTAATGCCCGAGGAAGTTTGGAACTCTACAGTTATTGAGTCAACAGAGCGTTGGCGACTTTTCAGCGCTCATTGACCCTGCTGTGTGACTTTACGTAGTCGGCAGCGAAGTGGCAGACTTCGCTGAGTTGCTGTTGTCCCTAATTGCTTCCACTTTTCAATAATACCACTTACAGTTGACCATGGAATATCTAGCAGGGATGAAATTTCATGAACTGATTTATTGCAAAGGTAGCCTCCTATGACAGTACCACGCTTGAATTCACTGAGCTCTTCAGAACGACCCATTCTTTCACAAATGTTTGTAAATGCAAACTGTATGGCTAGCTGCTTGATTGTATACACCTAAATTAGTCATTTAAGTATGATCATCAGCCTTTATAGGCACATACAGCTGAGTATCATCAGCATAGCAATGGAAATTTATTCCATGACTGTGTATAATTTGGCCAAGAGGTGAAATATAAAGAGATAAAAGTAGAGGGCCAAGAACTGAGCCCCAAGGTACACCATATTTAATTTCAGAGAATTTTGATGTAATATTATTACAGACACAATGTGTTATTACTATTGTTGCTGCAGTTTTGAGGAGCTGAAACACAAGAATTTTACTCTCTTGAACTTGTACAATGAGACGTAACAAATAAAAAATCTTGAATCTTGTTCTTCCAGATAAGTAGTACTTAAGCCAAGAGAGAACTAAGCCAGACACCAAAATTACAATTTATTCTGTCTAATAGTACACAGTGATCAGTAGTGTCAAAGGCTGCACTGAGGTCCAGTAGTAGAAGCACAGAAGTGGAATCAGAGTCCATAACTAGTAGAAGATTGTTCACCACTCTGGTCAGAGCAGTTTCAGGGCAGATTATATATGTAGTCATTATAATCATAAAATAAATAATAATAATGATTAAATGCACCATAAAATACCATTAAAACACAAGGATATGCTTATAACAACTCTGTTAGATATGTATTTAGAACCTTTAAGCAATGGACAAAACAGCTTAATTTAAGACACATTTGGTCCTTCAAACAATGCCAGGGGTTGGCAACCTTTTGGATATCCCGTGACACTTCACAAAATTAATAAAAATATATCACAGACCCGAGTGCCAGTTCATTTTCATAATGAGCATTTATCTATGCACCTCTCTATAGTTCTCGCAGAAACGGGCATTTCTTTGATTCTGTTGTTCATCATGTTTTTGTTTGGTAACCCATCAAATATGACCTGCGAACTGCTGAGGAAAGCCTCCTTTATACACTCTCCATCAGAGAATGGCTACCCGTTTTAAGCAATGCGCTGTGTGACTTTATAGCTGTCCTCTGTAATAATAATAATAATAATAATAATGATGATAATAATAACTTTATTTATATAGCACTTTTCTAAAACAATGTTACAAAGTGCTTTACAAAGAAATAAAACCAGACAAGGCAAAAATAAGACCAAATAAGTAAAAGTAAAAACAGTATGAATAAATAAGAACAAATATCAAACATTTGTAAAAGCTTTCACAAAAAGAAGTTTTAAGACGAGATTTAAAAAGAAGCTCAAGACTTGGTTTTTCTTAGTTCAATAGGAAGAGAGTTGCATTGTGTGGGGCTCTAACAGCAAAAGCCTGATCACCCTTTGTGACAAACCGAGACTGGGAATAACCAGCAGGGCTCCATCTGCGGATCTTAATGGTTGAGGGGGCATATACCAGGTCAATAAATCAGAAATTTAAGTAGGAGCAAGACCGTTTAAGGCCTTAAAAGTGATCAATAAAATTTTAAAATCAATTTGAAATATAACAGGGAGCCAGTGTAGGAAGGCAAACATAGGAGTGATATGGTCACGCCTCTTTGTCCTGTCAATGGGCCGAGCAAGGGCATTTTGTACCAACTGCAGATGGCGGAGGAAGCCCTTGCTAATACCCAAGTAAAGTGCATTGCAATAGTCAAGCCGAGAATAGATAAACGCTTGTACAAGTTTTTGCAGATTGGCAATTGATAAACATTACCTAATTTTGGAGATCACCTTGAGCTGGAGAAAGCATGACTGAACAACATGTTTGATTTGATTATCAAAACCGAGGTTAGTGTCGAATATTACCCCAAGATTCCTAGCAGCCTGCATACGACTACCTGACAGACCACCAGGATTTGTACCAAAAGAGCTGATAGAATTTGGGAGACCAAACAGAATGACTTCAGACTTGCCATCATTAAATTTAAGAAAATTTTTGGACATCCGGGATTTAATGGGGAGGGAAGTTGTGAGATTTGCTAGGGCACTGAGCTCTGTGGGTTTTAGTGGCATGTATAACTGAGTCGTCAGCATAAAGATGGTAAAACACATCATGATTTTGAATTATATGGCCAAGGGGGCAGCAGGCTGGGCTGGCTGCTGGCCTGTGCAGACCGGCAGTTCTGATGGCACCGAGGGCGGTCTGGCGGTGGCCTCGCCTAGCGTTGACTGTGTTTTTGGTGTTGTCATGTGGAACCGCCATCTTGTTTGTCATCGCTCTTGATTTCGGTTTTTTTGCCTTGGTTGCAGTTCTTTTGCCCTTGTTGGACTGGATACAATGGACATCAAATCAGAAGTCAGTTTTAGAAGCGGGCTCTCCAAGTTTTAAATTGGTGAATAATATGACAAATGTCAAATACAGTGCATCCAGAAAGTATTCACACCCCTTCACTTTCCCCACATTTTGTTATGTGACAGCCTTGTTCCAAAATGGATTAAATTCCTTTTTTTTCCTCATCAATCTACATACAATACCCCATGATGACAAAGCGAAAAAGGTTTTGTAGAAATTTTTGCAAATTTATTAGAAATAAAAAACTGAAATATTGCATGTACATAAGTATTCACACCATTTACTCAATACTTGGTTGAGGCACCCTTGGTAGCGATTACAGCCTCAAGTCTTCTTGGGTACGAAGCTACAAGCTTGACACACCTATATTTGGGGTATTTCTCCTATTCTTCTCTGCAGATCCTCTCGAGCTCTGTAAGGTTGGATGGGGAGCGTTGCTGCACAGCTATTTTCAGGTCTTTCCAGAGATCTGCAATGGGGTTCAAGTCTGGGCTCTGGCTGGGCCACTCAAGGACATTCACAGACTTGTCCCGAAGCCACTCCTTTGTTGTCTTGGCTGTGTGCTTAGGGTCGTTGTCGTGTTGAAAGGTAAACCTTTGCCCCAGTCCGAGATCCTGAGCGCTCTGGAGCAGATTTTCATCAAGGATCTCTCTGTACTTTGCTCCATTCATCTTTCCCTCGATCCTGACTAGTCTCCCAGTTCCTGCCACAGAAAAACATCCCCAACGCATGATGCTGCCACCACCATGCTTCACTGTAGGGATGGTATTAGCAAGGTGATGAGAGGTGCCTGGTTTCCTCCAGACGTGACGTTTGGCATTCAGGCTAAAGAGTTCAATCTTGGTTTCATCAGACCAGAGAATCTCGTTTCTCATGGTCTGAGAGTCCTTTAGGTGCTTTCTGGCAAACTCCAAGCAGGCTGTCATGTGCCTTTTACTGAGCAGATGCTTCCGTCTGGCCACTCTATCATAAAGGCCTGATTGGTGGAGTGCTGCAGAGATTGTTGTACTTCTGGAAGGTTCTCCCATCTCCACAGAGGAACACTGGAGCTCTGTCAGAGTGGCCATTGGGTTCTTGGTCACCTCCCTGACCAAGGCCCTTCTCCCCCGATTGCTCAGTTTGGCTGGGCGGCCAGCTCTAGGAAGAGTCCTGGTGGATCCAAACTTCTTCCATTTAAGAATGATGGAGACCACTGTGCTCTTCGGGACCTTCAAAGCTGTAGAAATTTTTTTGTCCCCTTCCCCAGATCTGTGCCTCGATACAATCTTGTCTCGGAGGTCCACAGACAATTCCTTTGACTTCATGGCTTGGTTTCTGCTCTGGACCTTATATAGACAGGTGTGCGCCTTTCCAAATCATGTCCAATCAATTGAATTTACTAGAGGTGGACTCCAATCAAGATGTAGAAACATCTCAAGGATGATCAGTGGAAACAGGATGAACCTGAGCTCAATTTTAAGTGTCATAGCAAAGGGTGTGAATACTTATGTGCATGCAATATTCCGGTTTTTTATTTTTAATAAATTTGCAAAAATTTCTACAAAACCTTTTTCACTTTGTCATTATGGGGTATTGTGTTTAGATTGATGAGGAAAAAAAGGAATTTAATCCATTTTGAAATAAGGCTGTAACATAACAAAATGTGGGGAAAGTGAAGCGGTGTGAATACTTTCCAGATGCACTGTGTAAGTCGAACAGCAGCAGAGCTCCTCCAACTTGCTGCCTACTCTGCCATTTGCCCAACTGGAAGCAGTTTCAGTCATTTTTTAGTTTGCTCTTGCAGTTAGGTAGAGTTTTTTTGTTTTTTTTTTTGTTTTTTTTCCTCACAACACGCACACATAAACCCAGCCATCCATTAACCATTTCAAATAAACCTCTGCTTGGGTTGATCAACAAAAAGCTTGGTCATCTAGAGCAGTGTTTCTCAACCGGGGGTCCGCGGACCCCTAGTGGTCCGTGGTGTAATTGCAAGGGGTCCGTGAAAATAAAATATCTTTAAAAAAAGATCCTATGACTTTTATAGAAATAGGATTATTTTACTCAAATGTGACTGAGACCTTTATCTACCTAAACTATAAAGGGTAACAGGACTTTTTTCTCTAATTACATCTGTTTCACAAGTGTAATTTATTTTATTTTAATAAGAGATCTCGCTCCCGTTTGCATTGTTAAAAGTTACTGCATAAAAATTCTGTTGTTACATATATCTGAAAGTTACTGAATACATATTCTGTTTTGTTACATATATCTGAAAGTTACTGCATTAGAATTCTGTTTTGTTAACTATATCTAAGTTACAACTGAAAGCTCTTATTTTTGCCCCAAAGAGTGAATAAATGCTATAATGCAATTTAAAATGCAGTTTCTACTGTTTCTATCAAATTGCAACCCCCCTCCCCCAAGATCAGGTGGAGGGGTCCTCAGGGTAAATCAAAAATACGCAGGGGGTCCAGGACCCCAAAAAGGTTGAGAACCACTGATCTAGAGAAACCCCTCATGCTCAGGTGCAGTGTTTAGCTATTTTCTAAAATGATGATGATGGCCGGTAGCCTTTCTATGAGGGATGAAAGGATAGATAGGGGATTTACATTTTATGTACATGTAGATAAGCAACACAGAGCTCAGCTTTATAATGACTGATTTAAGCTTGGTTTAATATAGTAGAATCATTAGAGAATAAGCTGGGCAACAGAGACAAAGAGCTGAGCAGAAAGCGAGGTAGATAATGTTAAAAGGTGTTGGAGTATTTTAGAGTATTATGCTGTATATCCGTGCTTGATAATGCCATTTTCTCTGTTATTTTTTTCAGACGCACTGAATTTACATAGCCTTCGAAAAAACCGAGACCTTGTACTCGGACAGCACAGCTACTTGAGAACAAACAGTGCTGTGATGCTGGTGCCATGATTCATTCCTGAAACACCAGAATATTTCACCCACACAGGCACTCCAAGTCACCGGAAGTGCATGTGGGAGGGTCGAGCTAGCCGTGCGTTTGTCCAGCCGCGTATTTGTGCAACTTTACATGTGTGTGACTGTTACTTGTAGCTACAGCTGTATATGTGTGTGTGTGTGTGTGTGTGTGTGTGTGTGTGTGTGTGTGCATGACACTCATGTTCTTGTGTGTTTAAACACCCACTCATTCTCAATTGTGCCCACCCACTCATAAGTGTATCGTCTGTGTGTCTTGCTGTGTGTTGTGTGTCCCCATGTGTATGTGTGTCTGCACAGGCACAAATTCATGCCTTGCAGATTGTGAAGGCTGATTGCAGGTTACTTGCATCCCGGTTATATAGTTAGGGGAATAGTAGATGTGAATTTCCCTCAGGGGCAATATCAAGAGAGTAATCTCTAATATACAGCTGTGTTTGTGTCTGCATATTGCACAATACAGAAGTCCTGGTCCCTAAGAAATAAAGGGTACAGAAAAGCTTCATACTGAACAATTATGGAGCATTTACTGTCATCAGTAAAGTCCCCAGAAGCATGTTCTGTCCTGACTCTACCATGACTGGTATTTCAGGGTGTTGCATTTTGCTGCAAATGTGGAAATTAAGATTCATTATATTCACTAGTACAATCCCCCAGGCGTGTGGTGCAGAGACACTGCAACAGTTCAAAACCAGTTACGTTCTGCTGTATTTATCGACGCATGTGATTCAAGGACAATAGGACGTATAGATACACAGAAAACTATATGCATATCCCTCCAGAGTGATTCAAGTCTTTGTACTTGCAGTATGTTAGCTGTAAGGATGTGTGGTTAGTTACCAGCTGTGAACTGACTCAGAAAGTCAGACTAAATAGAGGGAGACTATACTGTACATCATGCGCTATTGTTTATCCGTCATGAGGCTTTCTTTGACCCAGCATGGCAACAACAGAACGTGGCGAGCTTACTTCTTCTCAACAGATAAGACAGAAGAAAGGTAGCCGTTCTTTCATAGTCACACACACACACACACACACACACACACACACACACACACACACACACACACACTTACAGCCTCCCTCTCACACACTCAAAGCCTCACGATTGTCAACACTTAGTTGTTGCTGTGAAACGCAGAAAGGCAAAAATACATCCACATCTGTGCTCCAACATACCAGCAGGCACACACATAATACCCAGCCCATTATATTCACCCAACCACCACTCCTCCCGCAGTACATGACAGCAGTACAACCACAGCTGTTTGATTGTGTAGGTGTCAGAGAGTGATTGGCTCAGAGTGTGCTGCCCGTCTCTTGTTGCCGTTGATGGTGTTATAATGGCAGGCTTACTTGGCAACAGCCTTTGTACGGCTGCCAATCATGAGATGCCGAATTACCCTGCCAAGTTTTTATGGGAGCTGTCCCCCCGTTCCTTCGTGCTTTGCCTCCAGCCACCTGCTGATGTTGCTCCTTACTGCACAGAAATACATGCACATACACCCATGAGCGGGTGTTAAAGTATTCACTTGAGCATGCATAGGCTGTTCGTGTACATGCCACACTTAAATGTATGCATCCATGCTTGCAGGAATGAGTGTGTCCATTCAAACGCTCACAGATGCACAACATATGTGCTTCATTTTGTCCTTTCCTCCCTCACTTTCTTAGTTCGCCCGTTTCTTTTTGACACACCCTATGGATGAATCAGTAGAAAGAAGGAGAAAAGAGGAAAGGAACTGAGAGGAGGTGTAGAGAGGGAACTCTTATGAACAGTCATCAACAGAGAGGACTGGTACATGATGGAACGTAGCCAAGGACAAACTCTCCATTCCCTCTCCCCTCTCTGTCCCTGTCACAATCTCTGTTTCTCTTTCATTCTATTTTTTTCTTTTTGTCAATCTTGTCAGTCTTGAACTATCTTAATTTTTTTAAATGCATTCTTCAGTCACTGTAGTTTCCTGTGTACAACTGTATAGATTAAAGGGGCTGTTCTCCTGGATCACCACCTTGCTGTGGTGGAGAAGCTTGCGTGTACCAATAATATGCTGTCCGGAGCTTGGCCCCTGGTAGGGTCACCCAAGGCGGATAGGGCAAGGGGGAGGTTCCAGATGAAGCACGATCCAACAAAGACCTCAACGGCGGAACTGGCAGAAGATGTCTCCAGGTCACAATGACAGTGAAGGTGGATGAAGGCTTCAAAAGAGGGTGGTCCCCAATCAACTTGGTTCTCCATGCGATTGGACTCCGGCCACTCCCTGCCAAGGACCATGTGGTGACATCAGCCACTCCACGTAAACAGCTGTCATGTACAGGCATCCTCCCGCAAGGATACCCACAAGGACCTAGAAGGAAGACAGTCATACACGACCCTGAGTGGCCGCCAATGATGAGTCCAAAGGGGCTGTTGCTGGCAAGGTGAGGGAAAGGATGGATGTCAGTTTGCTGTAAATGCCATCACTTCACTGACTATTTTCAGTTACTTAACATTACAACTTGGAAAAAAAATACATAAAAAACATTAAAATGGAGTGTGGACTAAATATTGGCCTACAACAACATTACATTGCACTTCATAAGATATCTCTCTCACTGTCTGTCCTTGTATTGGGCTGTTTCCCCCCCCCCCTCACTGTGTGCATGTATCTTCTTTTTCAGATACCGATCTTCCTCTACCCTCAGTCAGTTCTTTGCTATACAGGGTTGGCTTGTACAAATGGGATAATAGGGATAAGCCCTCCCTATCATTTACAATAAAGATGAGAAAATAATTGTTATTGGCTACACAGTAGTCCAGTGGTTAGCACTGTTGCCTCACAGCAAGAAGGTCTTTGATTCGAACCCCAGGCCATCTCAGGTCTGTTTTGAGTTTGCATGTTCTCCCCATGTCTGTATGTAGGTTTCCTGCGGGTGCTGCGGTTTCCTCCCACCATCAAAAAGGCATGCATGTTAGGGTTAATACTCCTGTCTGTATCCCTGAGCAAGGCAGTGGAAAGAAGAACTGGAGTTCGTCCCCGGGTGCTGCAGCTGCCCACTGCTGCCACAAAATAGGGTGGGTTAAATGCAGAGAACACATGTCATTGTAACCTGTACAATGACAAAATAAAGTGGCTTTTTTCTTTAAAAACCTCAGAACAGATTTTTTTGCATTTAGGTGGAACCTAGAATAGCAACAGCACCACATAGTCACAAGAAAATACAGGATATACACTACCGTTCAAAAGTTTGGGATCACCCAAACAATTTTGTGTTTTCCATGAAAAGTCACACTTATTCACCACCATATGTTGTGAAATGAATAGAAAATAGAGTCAAGACATTGACAAGGTTAGAAATAATGATTTGTATTTGAAATAAGATTTTTTTTACATCAAACTTTGCTTTCGTCAAAGAATCCTCCATTTGCAGCAATTACAGCATTGCAGACCTTTGGCATTCTAGCTGTTAATTTGTTGAGGTAATCTGGAGAAATTGCACCCCACGCTTCCAGAAGCAGCTCCCACAAGTTGGATTGGTTGGATGGGCACTTCTTTGAGCAGATTGAGTTTCTGGAGCATCACATTTGTGGGGTCAATTAAACGCTCAAAATGGCCAGAAAAAGAGAACTTTCATCTGAAACTCGACAGTCTATTCTTGTTCTTAGAAATGAAGGCTATTCCATGCGAGAAATTGCTAAGAAATTGAAGATTTCCTACACCGGTGTGTACTACTCCCTTCAGAGGACAGCACAAACAGGCTCTAACAGGTACTATTGAATGAAGATGCCAGTTGGGGACCTGTGAGGCGTCTGTTTCTCAAACTAGAGACTCTAATGTACTCATCTTCTTGCTCAGTTGTGCAACGCGGCCTCCCACTTCTTTTTCTACTCTGGTTAGAGCCTGTTTGTGCTGTCCTCTGAAGGGAGTAGTACACACCGGTGTAGGAAATCTTCAATTTCTTAGCAATTTCTCGCATGGAATAGCCTTCATTTCTAAGAACAAGAATAGACTGTCGAGTTTCAGATGAAAGTTCTCTTTTTCTGGCCATTTTGAGCGTTTAATTGACCCCACAAATGTGATGCTCCAGAAACTCAATCTGCTCAAAGAAGTGCCCATCCAACCAATCCAACTTGTGGGAGCTGCTTCTGGAAGCGTGGGGTGCAATTTCTCCAGATTACCTCAACAAATTAACAGCTAGAATGCCAAAGGTCTGCAATGCTGTAATTGCTGCAAATGGAGGATTCTTTGACGAAAGCAAAGTTTGATGTAAAAAAAATCTTATTTCAAATGCAAATCATTATTTCTAACCTTGTCAATGTCTTGACTCTATTTTCTATTCATTTCACAACATATGGTGGTGAATAAGTGTGACTTTTCATGGAAAACACAAAATTGTTTGGGTGATCCCAAACTTTTGAACGGTAGTGTATCTAAATGGGCTTATTTTTTCAGCCCAAGCACAGTAGCATCAGTTTCCATCCATCTTCATAGTGAGTGACAGGCGTCGTGACACACCCCCTTGATTTGCTAGTCATTTGGGCTAAATTCATTCAGGCCTCAGGCTGCTGACTTTTGACCAATGACAGCGGACGTACAGAGTAACAGTACCGTGTGGAGCTACTTGTGCAAAAGGGGGGAGGGGAAGGTGGGCGTAGGCGTTAGCATGAACGAGATGGATTATTTACATTATCGTCCATTTTTTTCAATGTCTTTGGAGGAAAAATTGGAAGTGAAGAGACCGGGGACACATCGTCGAAATTATGTTCAAATAACACAAAAGGACAAATGACAGAATCGTAAGTTTGTGTTACTTGGTTTCAACGAAAGGACTGGCTAACGGCAAGTGTAGCTAAGAATTCACTTTTCTGTTTCCCATGCTTGATTTTTGGGGGAGACGCGGCTTGGACCCAACAAGTAATTGTGGATTTGAAACGTTTATCCAACAAAATTAGGAAATGTGTGTGTGTGTGTGTGTGTGTGTGTGTGTGTGTGTGTGTGTGTGTGTGTGTGTGTGTGTGTGTGTGTGTGTGTGTGTGTGTGTGTGTGAGAGAGAGAGAGAGAGAGAGAGAGAAAGAGTTTTTTGGCATCAGACCATTCTTGTTGGTACTTCTCTACAGTGTTGTTGTAGAGCACTTGCTATAACAATGTATATTGTGTCGTTGCTGTAACTTGATATGTGTGATGTGAGGCTGCTGTTGCTGCAGTGTGTATTGATGAGTATACTGAATTTGTTAGCCCATCCACCCAATATCCCCACCAGCCATCACTGTTGATATCTTTACTCCTTTGTCTTCACTCATCCCATCTGTCTTGATTTTTCCTGTTCTCTTTTCTTTCTTGCAAACTGTCCGCAAATTTTTGAGGTCAACTGTACCACTGAACAAAAATTTGAATTATGATGACACAACATTTTCCAAGATTTAACTGACTCATGACTTATATAAGGAAATCAATATAGAAATTTCATCCATAGGCAGAAATACACAGGTGCAAGGGACAAAGATCTGTTGGTCACAGACGCATTATGAGACGGGATGGGTTGTAAATCCGAAAAGCAATAACTGGTAAAACTACAATCTGCCTTGTACAGCGTAGCACATCAACCTCACATCGAGTTGACTGGGTTATTGACTTTGACCTGGATATTGGCATGCCTGCAAACGTGCTCCGCAGGTGAACTGTGTGATGACGGTACAGGTCATGAAAGAGAGATGTCGTACTAAAAAAAAAGTGTTTGCTGATCCTTGAAAATTGAAGGGATGGTGGTGGAAGAACAGCACAGCAATCGGTCTCAAGACCTTGTCGCAGTATCTGTGTGCATTAAAATTGCTACTGCTACAATGAGTTCTCTGCTCTTGATCCATAGCTTACAATACAACTGCTGTAATGGTGCACTACAGTACATTTATGCTGACATCAGAGAACGTCTTACAAGCACATCTGCAGGGATGTATAAGTTGACCTGGCTTGACTTGATCATAATATTTTTAAATCAGCACCTACCACATTATCTTGGCAAAGCAGGAGAAATGCTCACGATAAGGGATTTAAAAAAAACTATCTATCTATCTATCTATCTATCTCCTCCTCCTGTCTTGCTATTGTTTTTTGGGTTTAATAGGTGACTGTTTAATCTCACTTTGGGTGCTGAGGGAAAGTGGGCCACATTTCATCCCTTAGCTTTCATGAAACCATGATTCTAATTTGTATATCATTAATCATTATGAGAAAAAAAACTTAATCTCAGCGGTTTATGCCTTGAACTAGTGTGCCATTTGATTTCATGATCCCTGGTGTTGTTAATCAGCATTTTGCATGTTAATTATTTTCCCACAATTCTTTTATTCCGTTTTTCCTCCTTGGCAATTCTCTTGATTTTCTGCTCATGTTTTTAGCTGGGTGAATGCAGCTTGCAGGGCGGCATGCTGGCGCAGTGGTTAGCGTGGTCACCTCACAGCAAGAAGGTCCTGGGTTCAAGCCCCAGGGTAGTCCAACCTTGTGGGTCATCCCAGGTCATCCTCTGTGTGGAGTTTGCATGTTCTCCCCATGTCTGCATGGGTTTCCTCCGGGTGCTCCGGTTCCTCCCCACAGTCCAAAGGCATGTAGGTCAGGTGAATCAGCCGTACTAAATTGTCCCTAGGTATGAATGCGTGTGTGTGTTGGCCCTGTGTCATATACAGGGTCTCTCTCCACCTGCCGCCCGATGGCTGTTGGGATAGGCTCCAGCATCCCCGTGACCCTGAGAGCAGGGTAAGTGGTTCGGATAATGGATGGATGGATGGAATACAGCTTGCATTCTTTGTAGCACATTTTTTGACTTGCATTAGGAATTCAAATCTCTCATCTTTTTTTTTTTGGGATGTTGGGGGAGAAAACAAAAAAAATTCTTTCACATTTGATAAAAACAATCAATGCATTGCTTTCTCTTTCTCGATGCCTTTGCCCACTAATTAGAGAGAATTATGAATTGCAAAGATATGACATCTTTTTCACCCATGGCTCTCATCTCCTTCCATAGTGAAGTCAATGACACAGCAGCTCTTCTTTTGAATTTGTGTATATTTTATATAATTATGCTGTAACTTCATATTATCACTAGCCTCTGCAACTCTCTCTCGCCCTCACTCATTACTAATTAAAGATACTCAAGTGAATCGTTCTGCACTTTTTTCTAAAAATGTATCTCTTTTCTTCTCTATTGATGTGTGTCTTTTGTAGTTGAGTCATTTGCTGCCATAATCCAGTCATTAGCGCCACTATGCACAGGTTGTTGGCGTACATCTCATTACATGTGATGAGCATAACTTCAGTAGCTCTGGAGCAGCAGCAATGGCCACAGATGAAGGTTCTTTGATTCTGTGACTGAAGTGAGCATGAGAGAAGTTCTCCGCTTCTCCGCTCCGGTTGATCTGCAGAGCAAAGAGAAGATCATTCTGCAATGCTCGCTGAACTGAAAAACTTTAAAGCAACCAAAGGTTCTTCGAGTCTACAGTGACCTTTCCCCCCTCTTGTTCCAATTTATTCTTAAACCGGTAATCGCAAGCTTTTTCGTATAAATGAATGTCTACTTTGCCTACTATCTATGACTGACTACGATGAAACGTGAAATGAGTCAGCTCATTCTCAGTTCATGGAAGCCTTGCTTCTGAAAGAGTTTTCTTTTTCTTTCTTTTTTTTTTTTAATGGTGTCGGTAGGACCCTTTAATTGAAAAAACTTCAAGCTGTGCATATGAACCATGATTGATAGGAACTGGTGTGTTTTACTTCAATCAGCAGTGTTTGGTCCACCAGAGAGAAGCTCTGCTTGGCACAACAAAGATAATATAACACAGGACAGTAACCGACATTTATTTAGCTAACGAGCAGTGATTGGCCCACCAGAGTATAAGGTGGAACTTCCTCTCTGGTGGACCAATCAGAGAGACGGATCAAAGATCATCATTTAGGGGCGTCTGGGTAGCGTAGCGGTCTATTCTGTTGCCTACCAACACGGGGAAGGCGGTTCGAATCCCCGTGTTACCTCCGGCTTGGTTTGGCGTCATTACAGACACAATTGCCTGTGTCTGCAGGTGGGAAGTTGGATGTGGGTATGTGTCCTGGTCGCTACACTAGCGCCTCCTCTGGTCAGTCGGGCGGCTGTTCAGGGAGGAGGGGGAACTGGGGGGAATAGTGTGATCCTCCCGCGTGCTACGTCCCCCTGGGAAACTTCTCACTGTCAGGTGAAAAGAAATGGCTGGCGACTCCACGTGTATCGGTGGAGGCATGTGGTAGTCTGCAGCCCTCCCCGGATCAGCAGAGGGGGTGGAGCAGCGACCAAGACAGCTTGAAAGACTGGAGTAATTGGCCGGGTAAAATTGGGGGGGGAAAGAGGGCAAAAAGATAATCATCTAATGAAAGATAGTAAACTAATGGCCAGTGGAAACAGGAGAATATCCAGAGAATGTGGTTTTATGTTTAGGATATGGTGTATGTGAGCTGACCAAGAACTGACAAGTAGAGTTTGTGTGCACATTAATCCATAAGAAAGAAACGGGCATGCACACAGACAGAAAGATGGTGACTGAGAATGATCGAAATGAGGTGAATGTGACAGAAAGCTTTTCTGGGTGTCTGGGTTTATTTTGTGGTGAAGCACAGTAGAGAAGAATGTGGAGAGTTGAATCTGAGTAATGGAGCATTTGGCTAGAAGGTGTTATGAATGAGGAAGGAGAAACAGACAGGACAGGACAGGAAAGAGATAACTAAAAAGTGATTTGACGGGATGAAAGAAGGACGGCGGTGGCTGAGCTGCAAAGAAAGAAAGAAAGAGAAAGAAAGAAAGAAAGAAAGAAAAGTCACTGCAGAGATGGGAAAAGAGAAAAGTGGAAGCCTCTTTACAGAGGCTGATACGGCCAGATGAACAGGCAGAAAGAAAGGCTCAGAGAGAGGTTAAAGGTCTCAGGGTATGAAAAATGTATTTTCATTCTTGCTACCTGGTTCATCTGCACTTAACACTATGTTCTAGATATTAAAAAAATATTCATTTCATTTTTCTGTTTGTAAGAATAATGTTTTCCTCTTTTTGAAAAATATAATAGTTTTTCTAGTTATGTTACCCAGCACTTGTGGATGTGCACGAACAAAAATGTCCAGTGGGGAATGGTAGTGAGATTGAAAGAAGATGAGTGGTTCTCCACCACCAAACTGAAACTAGCCAATAGCTTATCGATGTCCACTTTTAGACACACATTTTTAGAGATGTACACAGGAGTCCTCTCTCAAGGCATCTTATGCTGTTTCCCTTGAGCAAAGAAGCCCTTGTCAGATGGCAAAACAGTGAAGCTATGTGCAGTAGAGATGGCTAAAGCTTTTGGAGATGATAACATGGCTACGAACTTTGAAACGGTCTCTCTGTCCCATCACACAATGATACGAAGAATTTTTGACATTCAAAATCATGTCGAGGGAAAATTAAAACAAGTCACGCATGACTGCAAGTACTCTCCTTAGCATTGGATGAGCGTATAGATGTGATGGATGTTAGCCAGCTTCTCATTTACACAAGAGCCATTGACAGTTAATTTGAAGTGCACGAAGAGTTATTGAAATTGGTGTCTTTGCATGACACTACCAAGGGCAAGGATGTTTTCCATGATGTTAAAAGTGTTGTAAGTGAGCATGGGGGCGTTGACAAGCTTTCAGCTGTTGTTACTGATGAAACACGATCATTGCAAGGAAGACACACTGGATTTGCCAGGCTCTTCCAACAGAGTGGCATTGACTATCCGATATTGCACTGCATCATACATCAGGTGGGTAACGTTATTTCTAGCTAACTATTAATATAAGTTTATGAATGTGGGTTTTCTTTGTGAGAATTTTTATCATAAGCTAAATTCTATTTCTATATTTCTATTTCTATATTTGGATCTTAGAGGAGGCCCTCTGTGCCAAGACAGTGAACTTCAGCCATGTCATGGATTTAGTTATCAAGGTTACAATCTCATTCAAGGTGGGAACAGGTCTCTCAATCATAGGAAGTTTGTAGCTTTTTTGGATGAAGTGAGTACCGCTTATGGGGATTTACAGATGCACACTGAGATCAGATGGATGAGCCACAGGAAGTGCTTGGAGAGGTTTTTTGCACTGCGCACTGAAATCCCAATGTTCCTGGAGGACAGCATTTGATGTGATACAAGTGCTTACTGCAGTAAACTCAGGGATACAGATTTTCTCTGCGACATGGCCTTCCTTGCGGATATTACCTCGCATCTTAATCACCTTAATATGCAGTTGCAGGGAAAAAGCCAAACTGTGTTGGGTCTCTATGCACACATGAACGAAGCATAAATTAGCCCTGTTCTAAGAAAGCTTTTCATCCAATCATCCAAATTTGGCCCACTTTCCCACCTGTGAGGAGGTGTGCAAAGATGTCCCCAAATGTGAGAAAACATTTCTCAAATACAGAGCAGACCGAAACACTGCAGCAGCTGTTCAAAGAACGCTTTCAAGATTTCCACGCCATGCAGCCATGAACTGCATTATTCACTGACCCCTTCTCTGCTGGTGTCAGTGGGCAACCCCCAGAGTTGCAGCTTGAGCCTTGCGAACTACAGTCAGACCTCTTCTTTCAAGCAAAACGCAATGAGAGAGGAATTTCATTTTGGAGACCACTACCCGAGTCCCGCTTTCCACTCCTCAGGGATTTTGCACTCTGAATGGCCAGCATGTTTGGGAGCACTTAGATCTGCGAGACTAGCTTCTCAACAATGAAGCACATCAAGTCAAAAGAGAGAAACAGGCTGACAGATGAAACTTTGTTCCAGTTCATGCAGATTGGATGCACAAACATTGAAATTAACATTCAGTTTATTGTACGCCAGCAGGAGAGGCCACAACTATCTCATTAAGACAGAACTTTATACTGATCTACCTGTGGGTGAGTTTCAGTGGCTTTCAGTGGCTAAATCTATGTATGAATGTATGAATGTGTGTGGTGAATGGGTGAATTTGAGGCATACATTGTAAAAAAAAGTGCTCTGAGTGGTTGGTAGACTAGAAAAGCGCTATATAAAATGCAGTCCATTTTACATTTTAAATTTTTGAGGTAAATACATGTTTATTTGAAACATGTCATGGAATGGGAGGGCAGAGTAGAAATGCACTACAAACACTAATATTAGTTGCTGCACTTAGTGAGAATGTTAACTTTTGTACCATTATTGAACGATAATTTTTGAGACCCTGTTGCACTGAAATAACGGTATGTCACTCAGGAATGTGGACGTTTTGTTTCTGTGTTAAGCTCATTAAATAAAAATGTCAGTATGATAAACTTTGATTACCAGTATATATTTTATTCTTTTCATTAAATTAGTTGCTATAATTGGTTAAGTGATGGGGTTACAGTACCCCACTGGTGGAAGTGCACAGTCAAAATCTGGCCTTCTGGTAATGAGGATACAATTTTTGTGGCCCTCGCCATCATCAACGTTGCCCATCCAGTGCTAGAACAACTGGCGAATGTAATAAACTACCTGGTAGACTAGGAAACCAGTAGTGTCGGCAGTAGCTGAAGACTTGATTGAGAACCACTGAAGTAGACAAATCAGTTTTGGGTCTGTAGAGGCAACCGGATATATTGGAGGGGTGAGAAGGGAGAGATTTCAGAGGGAACAACAGTAGCAAGGAAAAGACGAGGGTGAGACGGTGAAGTGAAAGAGCCAGTTTAGAGAGAAAGAGGTGGGGGGGGGAAGAGACATCGCTTAACTGGAAAGAAGGGGATCATTTACAAAGATGGTGAAAGAGGTAGACGAAGTTTTTCAGCATTAAGGAAGACGGGCAGAGAGAGTAAAAGGAGAGCTCATCTGGCAGATGGAGGGAGAGGGTAACAATGGCATAGTGTGGAGGAGGGGTTATTAGAAAAGTCATTACTGTCTATCACCTGGCAAATGGAGACATGTTTATGTGGAGATGAATAGACTCATTGATGGAGAAAGCTTGCTCTAGTAGATCTGTTTGGAAAGGGGGCTGCAGGAGCAAAGGTCATATTTCAATAAATCTTTGATGGGGGAAGATTGCTGCTGAATGCATACTGTGTGTGTGTGTGTGTGTGTGTGTGTGTGTGTGTGTGTGTGTGTGTGTGTGTGTGTGTGTGTGTGTGTGCGTTCATGTGTGATTAGTGGCAGGGGTAGATTGTGTGTCTGTTAATAAGCACTGGGATAGTGATAGAGAAGCCATTTGAAATGGCTGCAAAGGAAAGATCATTTTCTCACTTCATCTCCCAAGATGAAAACTGTTTTCTTCCTCTCTCTGTCTCAGTCTCCCCCGTCTCCCCGTCACTTCTATTATGCCTAACAATACTTCTCTTCCGTCAATCTGGTAATCTATTCCTCTGGAGAGCGAATGAAAGCGATGAAAGCTCGGCAATAACCAAGGCAGCTAAACTGATCATGAAATCATATTAGTCCTTTGATTATATCAAACTAAATTATTGCTTTTCTGTTGTGTGTGTGTGTGTGTGTGTGTGTGTGTGTGTGTGTGTGTGTGTGTGTGTGTGTGCTCACGTGCATGTGTGTACTGTTATGTGTGTGCATATGCATTTTTTTAGAACAAGAGAAAATGAAAAGAAAAAGAAGAAAAAGTCCAACAAATAGAAATAATGTCATCCTGGGCTGTACCCATCCTTTAGTCATTTTAAATGTCATTTGAAAAAAGTGCTTTTCTTTATGTCTTTGCGCTGCGTCTATTTTTTTGCCAACACAAGCTGACGGAAACACCATAACGTACCCAGCATCCGTCAGTCCTGGTGAGACTTTTTCCATTCTTCTTGAAGTTTCTATACCATATGCACAGGAAGGATGTTTATTTGCTTCAATCCAGCTCAAGAAAAAACATCTACTTGAATTTGATTATTTTCTGAAATCTTAACCAGTAAGCCAAGACAGGTGGTGCACTGCAGAGTTGGCGGACAACACATTCTCTCAAAGGACAGAGCCACTATCTTCCCATTTAGTCAAATCCCTTTACAGGGGGATTTGGCCATCTATCAGTTCTTCATTTGGCTAGCTGGTCTGTTTCTGTGCTCTGGCTGCCAGCCAGCCTGGACTCTGAGTTTAGCCCTCAAATAGAGCACACCTGTATCATCATCGCTCATGGCCGTGGCCAGGGAACAACAGTAAACTCGTTAATATCTGCTGCATCCACACTGACTCAGCGCCTTCTCAGCCCTCATTTTCAAAATTGTAAAGGATACCCTGACCAAGTGTTGTGTGCTTCTGAAAGTTTTGGTTTGGGTTTTTTTTTTCATGCAAACTTTTTATCTTCCTTTATTTGCATATGATGTCACGAACTACAGATGGAGGGCAGGAAGTGATTTTCTGCATAGGAAGAACTATCACAAACTTTCGAAATGCCTGTTTGGCGTCATTAACTGAGAAACTAAAAGGAGTTTTTAGTTTTTACTGAGTACCAAAAGTTGTTGTTCATGGGGGGAATGTAAGAAATTGACCGAAAACGCCAGGGGGGAAATGGCTTGCGAACCATCGTCTGCAGTCGGGGGGAGCGGAGTCGGATAACGCGCGTGTGTCCATTATCCTTATACTATACTCTGTATAGTATAAGGATAATGTCCAACATATCTTACTTTCTGTTTATACCTTTCTCTCATAATATCGTCTAAACTAGCACAGTTCGGGCTAAACTAGCTCCATCTCTTCCATTCTGCTTTTCACTTCCTGCCCTCCATCTGAATCTCGTGCGTCATCGAAATCACGTGACTGCAAACAAGCTATAGGAAGGATGAGCGTACTTCCTAACAGTGCGAGTTTTTGGATATTGAATTTAAAAGTAATTCTCTTTTCTCGGGCGTCTGGGTAGCATAGCGGTCTATTCCGTTGCCTACCAACCCGTGTTACCTCCGGCTTGGTCGGGCGTCCCTACAGACAATAGGCTGTGTCTGCAGGTGGGAAGCCAGATGTGGTTGTGTCCTGCTCGCTGCACTAGCACCTCCTCTGGTCAGTCGGGGCACCTGTTCAGGGGGGTGGGGGAACTGGGGGGAATAGCGTGATCCTCCCATGTGCTATATCCCCCTGGCGAAACTCCTCACTGTCAAGTGAAAAGAAGCGGCTGGCTACTCCACATGTATGGGAGGAGGCATGTGGTAGTCTGCAGCCCTTCCCTGATCGGCAGAGGGGTGGAGCAGCGGTAATTGGCCGTATACAACTGGGGAGAAAAATCCACAAAAAAACTCTTTTCTAACATATTTATTGACGATATGCAAGTATATTCTGATCTCATGTGCAAAAATATCCCACTCACAAAAGCCAACAGCTCACATAGGTTCATTACCAGAGACCTGAATGTGGCAGCTGGGATATGCTGATCAGCCATTATACTCATGCATTCATGCATCTGATCCTGTTTTCTGGTTACTACTTTTGTTTTGTGTGCAACTTCCATGATTAAATCAGAATATTTTTTGATTAATGCATACAGCTACCTAGATATCCATAACAAGAAGAGCTAATCTATCCGATATATAGTTGAACCTGAAACCTAGTATCTTCAGTCTATGAGTAAACACATGGACAAAGGCACCCTTTCAGTTTTGGGTCTGAATCAGAACTTGAAGATGGTAATCTGGTCCATGAAATAATGTCAACATCACACTGACATGAACGGGGCCCACATGGTCATTTCAGGGTTTGTTCTCCTCACTGTAACACGTATGTTAATCAGTCTAACATGCATGTAAAAATATTGCAGGGCAAGAGATGGAGTCTACACGGTGATCATGTGTTATGGAGATGTAAACCAGGGTATCCAAATTACAATCCAATATCCATGTTCCAAAGGTCTCATAATTATCATGGCCAAATAGATATTCCGATGGTGAAGGACACACGAGTCACATTTTCAGTAATGAATTGTCTCAGGTAACTGATGGATAAATTAAAAACATGAGCTTGAAGGCAGCCATATTGGATACTGTTTAATCAATACACAGAGCTGATTTTGTACATCCTGAGCTATACTTACGTTATCCTTTATTGCGATTTTTTTCTGTTTTTCTTGTTTCTATTTGTTTCTATTTTCTTGTTATCTTGTTAGTTTTTATTTTTTTTCTGTACTAGAGTGTGAGTGTCTGTAATAGGACCCAATTTCCCCTCGCGGATGAATAAAGTATTCTGATTCTGATACAAGCATTTCTCTTTATGCACATATGTATATGTGTATGTTTATGCTTGTGTGCAATCTCATTTTCTTTTCTTTTTTTTTGTAGTAATGGGGACTTCACATACTATTCATAACAATACATTTGGATACAACATGATTCAAACTACTACTGTACTACAGAAGAACTACCGAAAAAGACAACACCTGAGGTTTTGAGACACCTGTCAATTAAGATATAGTCCCCCCCCTTTTTTCTCCCCAATTGTATCTGGCCAATTACGTTACTCATCTGAGCTGTCCTGGTCGCTGCTCCACCCCCTCTGCTGATCCGGGGAGGGCTGCAGAATACCATATGTCTCCTCCGATACATGTGGAGTTGCCAGCTGCTTCTTTTCACCTAACAATGAGGCGTTTTGCCAGGAGGATGTAGCACGTGGGAGGATCATGCTATTCCCCCAAGTTCCCCTTCCTCCCCGAACAGGCGCCCCGACCGAACAGAGGAGGTGCTAGTGCAGCGGACCAGGACACATACCCACATCTGGCTTCCCACCTGCAAACTCGGCCAATTGTGTCTGTAGAGACACCCGACCAAGCCGGAGGTAACATGGGGATTCAATCCGGTGAGCCCCATGTTGGCAGGCAACGGCATAAACTGCTATGCTACCCGGATGCCCCCAATTAAGATATACTTAATTTTGAATCTTTCCTTGCACTTAGATTTACACATGGCAAGTGGCCTAGTGCTAAGAGCTTTTTAAAATTCAGTTTCAAGATGACTTCAGAAAAAGCAGGTTTATAAATGGGGAGGCTGGTGTGGAATACAAAGAACTTTCTGTAAGTGAAGTTCTGGTCAAGTAGAAATGTGCAGAAATGACAAATCACAAAAATTTTCAGACAGACTTTCTTCTCTCCTACAAGCTGATAAATGGGAGTGAAGATTATGGCTTTGCACCTGCTGAAAATGCCAAACTTCTGTTGAAGCTTTGTGTGTGTGTGTGTGTGTGTGTGTGTGTGTGTGTGTGTGTGTGTGTGTGTGTGTGTGTGTGTGTGTGTGTGTGTGTGCGCGCGCGCATGTGCTCAGGTGTGCCTGCACATGCTCAGGTGTGCCTGCACATGCTCAGGTGTGCCTGCCGGTGTGTGTCCACATCAGGCCAGCAGGGCATCAAAAATGAGAACCATAAAATAAAAACAGTTGATGTCGTGCGTCCCCTTCTAACAATTTGATTACAGTCTCCTATCGAAGTAAAAGTCAAACTTTCACTACACTAAAATATTTATTTAGGCTCCTTTTGGTGTGATTGGTAGACTAGAAAAGCACTATATCAAATTCAGTCCATTTACCATTTCTTTTATTTCCTCCATCAAGGAAGGAATGTTTCAGATTCCAATTTTCCAGTGTTTCAAAGACTGCACTTTATTGAACTCCTCAGGGCAAGTTTATTATTCATTGCAAGAAGTAAAAAAGAAATTAATTTAAGTCTTGCACTTAACTTCTTGAAATGTATCACATGTCTACACTCCACAACAGTCAAGTCCAAGTCATTGTTATAAAGTCTGAGACAAGCAGAACCTTCAAAATGCAAACTCTCAACAGAGTCCATACTCGAGAACATCGACGCTACGGCATATTATAAAGTTCAGAAACCATGTCTGTCAGTAATTACAGTAAAAACAGCAACTTTGGCAAAAATCGCAGCTACCAAATGACTCCTGTGACCAGGAAGTCTTTCTATTCTTGCTGCAGGATTTTGTGTTCTCTCCTCTCTGCAATCTCTTTTAGCTCAGGAATATTCTATGGCCTCCTTGCATGCAATGAGATCTCCCCAGTCGCCACAGAAGTCTTGTAATATTCAGGGGTAGGGACAATGAAGGTCATCCAAAACCTTAAAGATCTTTTGTTCCTCTCTCATGCTTCAGTGTCATCACCAACTTAGAAAGTTGCACATCAGAATCAGAATCAGCTCTATTAGCCAAGTGTGTCTATGCACACAAGGAATTTGACTCCGGTTCACTGAAACTTCTAGCATTTGCAGACTCATACAAAATGAGAAAAAAAGAAAACAAACAACAAACAAAAGAAGAAAAAAAAAGAAGAAATAAATGGAACAACAGGACATTGGAGGCAAGCATGTATGCCCAACAGGTATGTTGCTATTATACAGACCTTGGTTATGGCTGAGTAAGCGACAACCTATGCCCATATATTATACCATATTGCTTATATACTATATTACCCATACACATATGTTATTCGTTATTCATCCGTCGCAGCGACAAGGACCATCTAGTCATCCTGTGATGGATGAATGATGAGTTGCACAATGATTAAAGTGAGGAAGAGCTGCACATCATCAACCCCACTCTCTCGTCCGAGACCACCTACTACCAGTAGCAAGACTAAGCGTGATGACTGGCAATGGAGATTGATGCAAATTTTTCCTCAGGGTTTCTTCCTGAAGTCTTTCCCATAGACAAGTAGACAAGCAAGACAGCGGAGGTTTTAAATCAGAGTTTACCTTCTCCTACATGAACTGCCTGACAAGGCTAATGAGCTTCATCTATTATATATACTATATACCATATATATATATATATATACACTACCGTTCAAAAGTTTGGGATCACATTGAAATGTCCATATTTTTGAAGGAAAAGCACTGTACTTTTCAATGAAGATAACTTTAAACTAGTCTTAACTTTAAAGAAATACACTCTATACATTGCTAATGTGGTAAATGACTATTCTAGCTGCAAATGTCTGGTTTTTGGTGCAATATCTACATAGGTGTATAGAGGCCCATTTCAAGCAACTATCACTCCAGTGTTCTAATGGTACAATGTGTTTGCTCATTGGCTCAGAAGGCTAATTGATGATTAGAAAACCCTTGTGCAATCATGTTCACACATCTGAAAACAGTTTAGCTCGTTACAGAAGCTACAAAACTGACCTTCCTTTGAGCAGATTGAGTTTCTGGAGCATCACATTTGTGGGGTCAATTAAACGCTCAAAATGGCCAGAAAAAGAGAACTTTCATCTGAAACTCGACAGTCTATTCTTGTTCTTAGAAATGAAGGCTATTCCATGCGAGAAATTGCTAAGAAATTGAAGATTTCCTACACCGGTGTGTACTACTCCCTTCAGAGGACAGCACAAACAGGCTCTAACCAGAGTAGAAAAAGAAGTGGGAGGCCGCGTTGCACAACTGAGCAAGAAGATAAGTACATTAGAGTCTCTAGTTTGAGAAACAGACGCCTCACAGGTCCCCAACTGGCATCTTCATTAAATAGTACCCGCAAAACACCAGTGTCGACATCTACAGTGAAGAGGCGGCTGCGGGATTCTGGGCTTCAGGGCAGAGTGGCAAAGAAAAAGCCATATCTGAGACTGACCAATAAAAGAAAAAGATTAAGATGGGCAAAAGAACACAGACATTGGACAGAGGAAGACTGGAAAAAAGTGTTGTGGACGGATGAATCCAAGTTTGAGGTGTTTGGATCACAAAGAAGAACGTTTGTGAGACGCAGAACAAATGAAAAGATGCTGGAAGAATGCCTGACGCCATCTGTTAAGCATGGTGGAGGTAATGTGATGGTCTGGGGTTGCTTTGGTGCTGGTAAGGTGGGAGATTTGTACAGGGTAAAAGGGATTCTGAATAAGGAAGGCTATCACTCCATTTTGCAACGCCATGCCATACCCAGTGGACAGCGCTTGATTGGAGCCAATTTCATCCTACAACAGGACAAGAACTGTGCAAGAACTATTTAGAGCAGAAGCAGGCAGCTGGTATTCTATCGGTAATGGAGTGGCCAGCGCAGTCACCAGATCTGAACCCCATTGAGCTGTTGTGGGAGCAGCTTGACCGTATGGTACGCAAGAAGTGCCCATCCAACCAATCCAACTTGTGGGAGCTGCTTCTGGAAGCGTGGGGTGCAATTTCTCCAGATTACCTCAACAAATTAACAGCTAGAATGCCAAAGGTCTGCAATGCTGTAATTGCTGCAAATGGAGGATTCTTTGACGAAAGCAAAGTTTGATGTAAAAAAAATCTTATTTCAAATACAAATCATTATTTCTAACCTTGTCAATGTCTTGACTCTATTTTCTATTCATTTCACAACATATGGTGGTGAATAAGTGTGACTTTTCATGGAAAACACAAAATTGTTTGGGTGATCCCAAACTTTTGAACGGTAGTGTATATATATATATATATATATATATATATATATAGTAGTGTATGGAGATACACACGAAAGCAAATGTTTTTATTACATTACATTACATTACATTACAGTAATTTAGCCGACACTTTTATCCAAGGCGACTTAAAATAAGTGCATTTAACATAGGAAATCAGGAGAACTACTAGTCATCAGAGGTCATAAGTGCATCTAAACAAGCATCTAACAGCAAAACCAGTGCTAAAGTAAAAGTGCAAGAAAGAGATTTTTTTTTAATGAGTCAATACAATAAGTGCTAAGAACAAGTAACAGGGTAGTAGTTCTTAAAGAGGTGAGTTTTCAACCTGCGCCAAACGATGGGCAGCGACTCTGCTGTCCTGACATCAGTGGGGAGTTCATTCCACCACTGTGGGGCCAGGACAGAAAAGAGCCGTGACCGGGTCGATCGGCAGCAGGGGCCTCTGAGCGACAGGGCAACCAGGCGTCCCGAGGCAGCAGAGCAAAGTGGTTGGACGGGGGTGTAGGGCTTGATCATGGCCTGGAGATAGGAAGGAGCTGTTCCTTTCACTGCCCTGTAGGCTAGCACCGGAGTCTTAAACTGGATGCGAGCAGCTACTGGGAGCCAGTGTAGGGACATGAGAAGGGGAGGTGTGTGGGAGAACTTAGAGCGGTTGAACACCAGACGAGCTGCAGCTTTCTGAACAAGCTCCAGAGGTCTTATGGCCGACGCTGTGACGCCAGCAAGGAAGGAGTTGCCGTAGTCCAGATGGGAGATGACCAGAGCCTGGATGAGCACCTGTGCCAGCTCGTCGGTGAGGAATGGGCAAATCCTCCTCATGCTATAGAGGCGAAATCTGCAGGAGCGAGCAACCGATGCAACGTTTTCAGGAAACGACAGTTGGTCGTCCAGGATCACACCCAGATTCCTCACAGTCCGAGTTGGCGTCACCACGGTGTTGTCAATGGTGATGGCCAGGTCTCGGTGCTTACTTTTATTTGCTGTAATATGTATTTTATGTTTGACCTCTGACCCTCGATGTCTATTGGTTGTGTAAATGTACGCGCGCCACTGGTGCGCGCCCTTGGAAGAAGACGGAGCAAGAGGGTGACTCGTGTTTTCTTGCCTGCTTAACGCAGTCGTTTTGTAATGATCCTACGGTCTAGCAAATAAAAGAGGAAGACCAAGATACACCTTGATCATTGTATAATTCAGTTATCCTGTAGATGCACGACAAATTTTGGCGACGAGGATGGGATTTTCCTCTATTTTTATGTGCAACGGGTTGCTCCCGTCTTGACCGGTAATTTGTGAACGATGCTAGCAGCTTAGCAGCCAACGTACACGATGGCACTGTATAGTACAGATATAGGACTGCAGTTCGACGAAACGGCAGAAACCTAAGACGATTATGAAGACAGGCTTATGCAATTCTTGTCTTCTAACAAAATTGAGCAAGATAGGAGAAGAGCCGTATTTTTGTCCGTGGTTGGACCGAAGAATTTTGCCTTGCTAAAGGACTTGATATCACCGAAAAAGTTCAGTGAAGTTGCTTTTGCAACCTTGCTACAGACGTTGCGGGATTTTTACACGCCAAAGAAGAACGTATTGGCGGAAAGATTTGCTTTTGGAAGCCGTCGACAACAGTCTGGAGAGACTTTTGCTGATTACATTGCTAGCTTGAAAGGATTAGCTTCTACATGCAATTTTGGCGCGAGCCTCGAGGAGCAGCTCCGAGATCAGTTCGTGTGTGGGACATCTAACGAAGCCCTGCGCCGGAAGTTACTGAATGCCGCCATTGGCGAGGGATTTACATGGCAAAAAATGGTGGAATTAACGAACAATTCCGAATGCACGAATTCTGGATTAGAAAGCATGCAGAAGGGACAGTCATCTGTGCATATGCGAGCGGATCATGTCGGAGTGCGGAGACACCGAGAGCCCAGGACTGCGCGGAACCAGAGGGAGGTCAGCAACAGCCACCAGGACTGCTACAGGTGCCTCGGCAAAGGACACGGACCGGGGAGCTGCCGCTTCAAAGACTTGCAGTGTCGCGGATGTGGAAAGAACGGACATCTGGAGCGAGCCTGTCGGAACAAGCGCACCAACGCCGGTAGGGACCAAGGGATGCGGTCTGCTGGACATTCGTCTGCCCACCCACCTCAGACCAAAGGCAGCCCGGAGGTGAACTTTGTGGACCAGGCAGACGCAACTCGTGAACCGGACTCAGGGACTGATTCTGAACAGCGATCTGATATGAGACTGTATTCCCTAAAGACTGAGTGTGAATATGTGAAACCTTACAAGGTGATGGTAAAATACAATGGTGTTAGGATGTACATGGATGTAGATACCGGGGCAGCAATGTCAGTTATCTCAGAGAGCCTGTACAAATCGAAAATGAAAGGGTCGAAATTGCATTCATGTGACGTTACATTGAGAACATACACAGACCAACCGTTAACTTTGTTGGGTAAAATCCTAGTGAATGTGCAATGTGAGAAGCAGCATTTACAGCTACCCTTGCTAGTGGCCCGTGGTAAAGCGCCGGCGCTGATAGGGCGTGATTGGATTCGAGTGCTCAACTTAGATTGGTCAAAAGTGAATCGCGTTGCCGCATCTGACCCAGTGGAGCAAGTGTGCTCAGAGCACAGCAGATTTCAGCACAGAGCAAGGCCGTGCAAAAGGCGTCACTGCAACCTTGCGTGTATCACCGGATGCTATACCAAAATTTTGCAAAGTGAGGCCAGTGCCTTATGCATTGCATGAAGCCGTGGATAAAAAGTTAATCAAACTCGAACAACAGGGAATTATCTCTCCTGTGCAGCATAGTGAATGGGCTGCACCGCTAGTGTGCATTCCCGAAAAAAGATGGATCAGTGCGCATTTGCGGAGATTATAAGGTGACGGTAAATCAGTGCCTTGATGTAGATCAGTACCCACTTCCAAAACCGCAAGATTTATTCTCCACTTTAGCCGGTGGAAAGCAGTAATAGTTTTCACTATTTTCCCTCTTGCTTTTTTGTGTTTTCTTAGCTACCACATCCAGTATAGTTATTTTCCCCTCTCCAATCACCAGTGGGCTAACATTTGGTCCAATGTTTGATATTACCTCCCTCATGTTTTTATCCTTGAGTTTGCTCTGTCTGCCTCACTGCCAGTCCTAGATCTTTGTTTTCTGCTCATTTGAGAGAAACACAAAAAGGCAGTGACTATTATATTCATGCATACTTTTTCTCACTCGTGTATACACACACGCGCGCACACACACACACACACCTGCCTGGGCATGGTGATTGAGGGTTGGCAGCCTGGCTTTGCCATCCTGAGTGTCAGGTGTGTCAAAAGCCAGAGTGTGGAATCCAATTTCCTCACACAGAAATCAGGCAAACGGAGGGCCTGTCAACCCGTGAAGTTATTACCCAAAGCAAGGCAATATACCCCTTGTAAAGATGAAAGACCCACTTGGTATTCACTTGATGGTTAGCTGTCTTGATGTCATGCAGCTAGCTGTCAGTCACCTCTTTCACTGTAGCGTCAAAATCTATTTTGTTCTTCTCCTGTGGACTGGGGTTGTGTGTGTGTGTGTGTGTGTGTGTGTGTGTGTGTGTGTGTGTGTGTGTGAACAAATGTGTGTGCTCGTTTTCTAGAGTTGTGCATGATCTTTCCCCTTCTTTTTTTTGTCTCCACAGGAACCTTGGCAAGTCAGGACTCAGAGTATCATGCTTGGGACTGGGTAAGTAAAAGACTACACCATCCTAGACTCTATTGCCCACAATACATTTCTCCATCTATCAAACCCATGTAAACACATCAAGGGGCGGGGGGGGGGGGGTAGCATAGCGGTCTATTCTGTTGCCTACCACCATGGGGATTGGTGGTTCATGTTACCTCCAGCTTGGTCGGGCGTCCCTACAGACACAATTCACCCTTCGCTAAGGCCCACCCCCCTTAGTTACTGTTGCTAAGTCCGTAAAGCTTTAACATTACCAAGAAATACCATCACAGTTAACCGGCTGCATGAAAGTGGTTTTCAACGTATGCTGTCTACCCAGCTTTTTTCAGACTGAGAAACATTGATCATTCCAGAGCAGTGTGTTTCTCTCAAGATTACCAATTTATTATCGTGGATAACCAAACAAAATAAACACAGCAATAGTGGGAAGTAAAGCTGTTGGTGCTGCCACAGCTGGAGAGGATTGCTGGAGGAGACAGCATTTCACTCAGAAAACACTATGTGTGTAAAGCAGTATGTGTGTGACATGACATGACATCATATGATGTGTGTTAGGATACAGCCTGATAAGATGTGATATGATATACGGCCTTGTTGATCTCTAAAGGAACTCTTTATCTTCTGTTTTTTCTTACTTTACAATGTGTACAAGGTCAAGAACACCTAAGATCCAGATGTCACATCACAATATCACATGTGCAGTATTTCATAATGATGTTGTGATGCTGCGTTTGCTTACAAAGCATGACTTTTACCTTTCGATACCTTTCGAAAAACCATTGTAATCAGAGGTTGGTAGACATTGAAAAACCTGCATTTAAATGTATTTTATTTATAGTATCATAATTAGGTTACATCAAATATGTAAAAAAGGCCCGAGGAAGGACAAAACTGAAATAGAGTAAAATTAATTTATAAATGTAAATTAGGCTGGGAATCAGACCGTTCAGCAAAGCCTATTTTGAAATTATGCAGACAAATCCATTATGGTAAGTATTCATGTTCCCTTCGATAACAAGCAGGGGTTTTTACACAGAAACACACACACACACACACACACACACACACAAACACACCGCATACATTTCTCTTGGTTAAGTAAAAGTAGACAGACGGGCACGTGTGTGTACACTGTGTGTCTTTGTGTGAATACATGTGTATGGTGCGTGCATGTGTGTGTGCATGTGTCTGCTGTGTGTTTACTTGCTCTGGCTCACTCTTCCTTCCCAGCAGCAAATGCAGTGTTTAATAAGGTAAGAGCACATGTAAAGCAGCACAGTGGCCCAGTGGTTACTGCTGTCGCCTCACAGCGAGAAGGTCCTGGGTTCAAACCCTGGGTTTGTCCAACCTTGGGGGTCATCCCAGGTCATCCTCTGTGTGGAGTTTGCATGTTCTTCCCGCGTCTGTGGTGGGTTTCCTCCGGTTGTTCTGGTTTCCCCCACCATCAAAAAGACATGCATGTTAGGGTTAATACTCCTGTCTGTGCCCCTGACCGAGGCAATGGCGAAAAGAACTGGAGTTGGTCCCCAGGCGCTGCATGGCGGCTGCCCATTGCTCCTAGCTACACAGCTAGGATGGGTTAAATGCAGAGCATACTTTCCCCACGGGTATCAATAAAGTATATAACAATATAAATAAATAAATAAATCAAGCAAGCATTTGCTGAAATAGAAAGCTTGCAGCGTTACACCTTGTCCTGGTTTACACCTTGTGAGAGAAGGGAGAACCTCTGTTTGGGGGTCAAACGGTAAAAGTAGAATTGAAAAGGGTGGTAATATGCACAATGAGCCAAGAATAGGAGAATAACAAGCTTTTTTGTGCTGCTAAAGTGAAAAGGAAATTACACCTGTAAAGATATTTGCATTGGATGACTCTCACAATGATCCTGTCCTTTAAAAGAAAAGTTGCATCACAGGTTTCTCCTCTCTTGTTAGCTCTATCAAAATAGTTTCTTTCAACCAAATTTTAGACTTGGTTTAAAAATGACATGGCTGACATTGTCGATAAGATTGTAAAAGGTGAGCAAAAGTTGCACTGTAAGGGTTTTACATTTTGTCTAACACTGTTATAATAACACATTGCCAGGACAGGGATGTATAGGTGTGTGTGTTGAATTGCAACTAGTTTTCATTGATTCAAGTGAAGGCGTGAGTGGTGAGGTTTATCATTCTGTTTTGTGCCCCCTCATTTTATACCTGACCACACCAGAGTTATCCGACACCCTGTAGCAGCAGTAAGTATAAGACTGCTGGGTAAAACTACAAGAGCACCAAAAATGGTGGCCAAATACTACTTTTGGTGCATCAAATCATATTATATATGAAATATCAGTACATATTATTCATATGTACTGAATATGGAGCTATCAGGGAATAGGAAAAAAGGAGGCCAAAGAGCAGGTTTATGGATGTGGTGAGGGAGGACATGCAAGTGGCTGGTGTGACAGAGGAAGATGCGGAGGACAGGAAGAGATGGAAACAGATGATCCGCTGTGGCGACCCCTAACAGGAGCAGGCAAAAGTAGTAGTAGTAGTAGTAGATATTATTCATATATTATATACATAATACATTTGGTGCAATGTATGGTAACTTTCTGCAAGGGAAAAAAATGAGACCGCAATTGTCTTTAGACAGAAGATCGCCATGTAGGTAGCTCAGATTTTTACAGTACAGCGTCTGGAGCGTCTTAGTCCCAGGTGGAACAGGGTAGACGGAGAAGTCTGGCACTTCCGCCACTATGGGGCCCGAAGTCACAAGCTAGACTTTTCTCTTCTGTAGTTCCCCGGTGGTGGAATGAGTTACCAAACTCCATTCGATCTGCTGAGTCCCTCTCCATCTTTAAGACGCAAAAGACACAGCTCTTTCACCAACACCTCCACACATGATAGTATTACTAAAAATACAAAAAAAGAATTGGCTTCTGTGTACCCTATGCGTTGTCTTGGTGCACTGCCTGTTGACAGCTATGTCCTATCGGGCTTGAACCTAGTTTTTTGGGACTTAGTTGTGTTGTCGCCTCCTGACTAGATCCTTGCTTGTGTTGTATTAACTCTCAGATGTGCGTCACTGTGGATAAAAGTGTCTGCTAAATGAAATTATAACATTGTAACGTTGTAAGTCTGACTCTAACTGGCCGAGCTGTGTGGTGGAGAGAAGGTCAGCTTAATGCCAGCTGCCTGCCACATGCTGTGCCTAAGGCAGGCCAGCATGTGGCCTGACATTGGCCAGGCAGAGGAGGCGAAAGAAAACAGAAGAAAAAGGAAAAGAAAGGGGGCGCCTCCGTAGCCAAATGGTTACAGCTTACAGCGTGTGCCACATGGTCTAAACGTGCTGGTTCGAATACAGCCAGCGACCTTTATTGCAAGTCATACCCCCCCCCCCACTCTCGTTCTCGCTCTCCCCCATTTCCTTTCTAACTCCACTGTCGCTATCCAATAAAGATACAAAATACTGAAAGAAATCTTGAGAAAAGGAAAAGAAAGACCAGAGGAGACAGCAGATAGTAAATGGTGTTTCACCTGGAGAAACGGTGGCAACTGAATGAAGATAATATGCGTTTGTGTGTGGGTGTTTAGTTAATTATTTGCCCTTTCAAAAACTATTTAACAAGCGATTAGGCATTATTGTAGGTTGATCCACTGGCGACCCCTAACGAAAGCAGCCGAAAGTTGTAGATCATAACAACATAAACAAGAACACGCGCACCCACATGTGCACATGCATGCACACACATAGGCGGGTGCTGTGCTGCAATCCGCAATAGATGAAAGAAAAAATATAACATGAAAATGTAACTCCGTATATCAGCCTTGGTTTTAACTACTGCCCCTGAGAGTTATGCTAATGTATATCACAGATACAGAGCTCAACACTTTTTACAAAATTGTGTGTTGTTATTAAAGAGTTTAATGTATTTATGCATGTTCAATGATCCAGGTAAGAAAATCAAAGAAAGCCGAATCAGTTCGTCTGGACACAGCGTTTATTGAGAGAAACGTTTCATCACTCATCTAAGTGACCTCTTCAGTCTCAACTGACTGCAGGTATCCCCACCCTTTATAAACCATACAGTTGCATAACGACTGAAACCAACAATCAGTTTCATATGCAAGTAGGCATGACTCTTAGCAAGAGTTTCAATGGCCATGTGTACTATTCAAAGAGGATTTGGGAATGGTTGCAATCACAGCATTGTAAGATGGCAACAGATGTACTCTTAGCCCCCCCCCCCACACCCCCATCCCGGTTCAGGGATGGTCATTCCCGCTTCACATACATGGCCTCTTTGACTCTCTGTTCAAACCAGCGTTCCCCATATCAAGGATGTGCACATCCTCATCCTTGAAAGAGTGGCCACTGGCCTGTAGATGGGTGTAGGTGGGTCATGCCACTGTATTGTTTATAAGGGTGGGGATACCTGTAGTCAGTTTAGACTGAATAGGTCACTTAGATGAGTGATGAAATATCCATCCGTCCATTATCCAAACCGCTTATCCTGCTCAGGGTCACAGGGATGCTGGAGCCTATCCCAGCAGTCATTGGGCAGCAGGCAGGGAGACACCCTGGACAGGCCGCCAGTCCATCACAGGGCTGTATCTGTCAGTAAACACTGTTTCCAGATGAACTGATTCAACTTTCTTTGATAAAGAGTTTTACGTTTTCAGAGCTTTTCACTGCATTTGCTGCCTGTTCAGACAACTGTGTTTATGTGAATTTGTTACGAAGGGAGCAATACAAGATCAATGTCTTAAGTTTGTAGTTGAAAGTAGGCCTAATATTGACTGAACATTTTCAAGTAATAGCTAATATTACATTTTATTTACATCATATTCTGACTGGATGCTGAACACTGACTTTAGCTCATCTGAATCGTGTTTTTTGCTAACAAACAACCCAGAAAAGCAAGTTGACACATCAGACGCACTTCCAAACATGTATCAGAAGACTGATTTGTTTGAGCGGGTTAAAGGTGATGGAGAACGTCTTACTTGCATCTCCATTGATGGTGTTTCTGTGAAATCCTACCTCAATGAAACTGCATTGGTAATACCAAGTGGTAGAATATGAGGGAGAGACTAAGAGAGAAAAATGGGGGGGGTGCCGAAAAAATTATAATTTCCCAATTTTCCTACCAATGAAGATTACAATAGGTAAAAAAAAAACACACAAAATATGTAATGTCTTAGAACAGCATACATATATTTTTATGGTTGCAAACATTTTTGAGAGGGGTCACAAACTGCCTGCCCCCAAACGGTACAACTAAACATGGTTCTGTCAGGTTCACGAGGTGCTTCGCATCTAAAAAGTCATTCTATGACTGCACATTAATGCAGTAGCTATGTTTCCATTAATTGTTTGGCAAATGTTTTAACAGTTGTCAAAAGAAAATCAGAATCATATTTATTGGCCATGTAGGTTTGCACAAACATGGAATTTGGCTCTGGTTTGGTGGCTCTCTCACTGTACTTTACATAGAATAACAACACTACAACACAACAATCTTCAGATATATACACAAGGATTGACTATATACAGGCAAAATAAGAGGTGGTAACATGCAATAGTGCAGAGAATATATCAGAGATGCTGAAGTAGATGTTAGCAGGTTACTTACATACATGCCTGAGGTAGATGGACATGACAGAGCCTACCAGTATATGTACAATGTACAGTGCAGTATATACAAAATGGTTGGATTTATTGACAGTGTTAAGCGTTCATTTGAATGACAGCCTGCGGAAAGAAACTGTTTTTATATCTGGTTGTTTTGAAGTACAGTGCTCTGTAGCACCTACCAGAGGGGATGAGTTGGAACAGGTTGTGACCAGGATGTGATGGGTCTGCAGTGATGGTGCCGGCCTGTTTCCTGAGTCTGGAGGTGTATAAGTACCGAATGGAGGGCAGGTTTGCACCAGTGATTTTCTCTGCAGAATTAACTGTCCGTTGGAGTCTGTCCCTGTCCTGTTTGGTGGTCGAACCAAACCAGACAGTGATGGATGTGCAGAAGACAGACTGAATTATTGCAGTGTAGAACTGAATCAGCAGTTCCTGAGGCAAGTTGAACTTGTACATCCTCTGCTTGGCCTTTTGGTGATTGTGTCTATGTTGGAGGCCCAGCTTAGGTTCTAGGAGATTGTGAAACCCAGAAATCTGTAGGTTTTCACCGAAGACACCGTGCTGTTGAGTATGGTGAGGAGGGGGGGCAGTGTGTGTGTGTGGGGGGGGCTCCTCCTGAAGTCCACTGTCATCTCCACTGTTTTGAGTGTGTTCAGCTCCAGGTTGTTATGGAGCTGATCAACCTCCTGTCTATATGCAGACTCATCACTGTCCCGGATAAGGCCAATGATGGTTGTGTGTCATCCGCAAACTGACTGAATGTGAATCAGTGTGTTCCTTCCATCTCAACCAAAGAGCTCCACATCACTATATTGTAGCATTGGACCATTTTGGTGTTTAGGCCTCTGCTCTGACATCTTAATTAGATCACCAAATGTAGGACCAACGGGAAAGGTAATGACAGCAACTAAAAATCTGGCTGACGATACAATAGAAAACTAAAATAGGACAGATTAGGGCAACTGTGTATGAAAAGCTAATATTCATGGCAACCACCAAAAAAAGGAGTGAAGTGCACAATTATGTACAGCTTGCGCTAATGCTGCACAGGCCTATGGGGGTCCGAGGCATGCCCACCCCGGCACACTATAATATTCTGAAGAAAAATAAAAGTGAGTGTTTTTGGAGAGTTGGAGGACTGTAGGGACAACCTGTCCATTGACTATTTAACTATGTGGTGTTCTGCCAGTGGCGGCATGGTGGTGCAGTGGTTAGCGTGGTCGCCTCACTCCAAGAAGGTCCTGGGTTCGAGCCCCAATGTATTGTTTTTGGTATTAAAACTTGAAAATTGCAAAATGGTGGTCAGATAGTGTGCAAGTTTTTAAGTTCCAAACCTGTGGGTAACCTTATAATGGCTGAATACGTCATCAGTTATTCATGGCACGTTTCCATTACACTTTCCCTCAAGCTTGTATAGAAACCTTTTGTGATATTGAGAATTTTTACATCGGAATTTGTTTTCCATTTCCATTTAGCTTTTCTCATTCTCTACTTACAAAATCACACAAACACACATGATGGAGACACTAGCTGTTGTCCCCCCTTGACTTTTCACAAGTGTTTATGGAGTTGAGGGAATTTTTGCCCGTCATTGTATAATGTCTTAACATCAAGGCAAAACTCAGGATATAGCCTTTAATTGTAAAAGTACACACCACACTCTTGGACTGTAAAAGTTTCTTCGCAGGTGTGAATATGGAGGAAAACAGTCTGGTTTTACGCTGAACAAAGAAAATCTAAGTCATATTGAATGAAGATTGATTGGACAGAAATAAGGTGAACATTTATATTTAGGAATTCATTGTTGTAGCTCCATCCCCAAGAACTGACCAAGGGGGTGTAGCCTTGCCGACTGGTGTAACATTGCAGCCGAGGTGCCCTTGTGCAAGGCAGGGATCCCAATTCTATGACTTTTTTTGATGATGATGATGTCCATTTGTGTATCAGGGCTAAATATTTGTTTATCTAACAGGAATGTGTGGGAAGTCAGCTGGAGAGATTAACCGATTATTGTCTTTGAAATGTGTAAGGAAAATCATATGTTGTATCTAGATGTTGAAATATATCTGTATTATTGTACTGTAGGCTATCGCTAAACAGTAAATGAGGAAATTGTCTACCAAAGGAAAGTTTGGGTGGGTACTAACCTCATTGCCCATGTGTCAAGCCCCGTCCTCCACCGCTCTGCTGATGTGCTTTATGTTGAGCTCATTGGCTTCATGCTAATATATGTGAGCAGTTCTACGAGGCGAATCAATTCGTATTCCACACATGCAGCCATTATCAGACCTGCCTCAACCGTCCGAGAGATGAAAAGGATGAAAGAGGGAGGTGCTGAGAGATTAAAAAATGAGTGAAAAGTAGTTGAGGAGATAGGACAAAAGAAAGCAACAGAGGGAAGAAAGGGGGGGTGATGATGAGAGGGGCTGCAGAAATATGATCTCTGTTTTATCATACTTGCCCCCCCCCCCGTTTTCCCTCTCCCTTTGGATCCTTAATCTTCTCTCAGGAAAGACAGGGGAGGAGAATACAGGGTGAGGAAAAGGGGTGTAAAGAACTACAGAGATATGACCTTTTCTATACTCTTCTTTCCCTCTGCCATCGCTCTTTCTCTCTCTTCTTTTATGTTTTCTCACCATCCCTCTCTCCTTCTTCAGCCAAAGTACTGTCTGCTTTTGTAAAACTCTCTCAACTCCCCCACCCCTTGATTTCTTTCCTCTCTTTTTTCACATCCCCTCCTTCTCTGTGATGTTATGTTATTGATCTCTTTCCTCGATGCTCCGCTGTCTTCCTTCGTCTTTCCCTCTCTGACTCTGTCCTCCTGTGTAATTGTTTTCCCTGGGCCCATCTGCTGGTGCAGACAGCTTGTTATCAGGTTAAGGAGGTTAGATGGAGGGCAGCTCTGTTCTGAGGCAAGATGAAAGGGCCATTCACACATACAGACATTAGTTACTCAACACACACTCGCACACACTCACACACACACACACACGTCCTGATTTCTGTGAGTAAAAGATGTTCTGAGACCAACATTTGACATATTTACCTTGCGCTGACCCAAACCCAACCCTATATTTGTAAGGTGAACCTGGTTAGATAAAGCAGTTAGGGACAGAAGTTAGGGACAAAATATCAGAAAACTTCTTTCACTTTCAAAGATTGTAAGGACTGCAAAAACATGCGTATGCACATAGATACAGCACAAACGTATGCATAGTCATACGATTTCAACAAACACACAAAATCACGCCAAAATAGACGTCACCCCAATAGCTACCCCCTTAGATATGTTAGTATGGTCTTCCTATTGACTTTTTGTGTTAAAGCTACACTATGTGGGGTCCGCGGTGGTGTAGCGGTCTAAGCATCGGCTTTTTGTTGATGCAGTTGCCCACTGGGGACTGGGCTTCGCGCCCCGGTCTCGTCAGATCCGACTATGGCCGGACTCGATGAAGCGGCAATCATTGGCAACGCTGTCTTCGGGAGGGGGACGGAGTCGGCTTGTGTTCGTCACGTGAATGCGTCTCTGTGTGTGTTGGAAAAAACAGTGGTTCGGCCTGGAGTCGCCTTGTCACGAAAGTGGGGAGGCGGTCTCCTTCGAGACTGCCGGCCAGAGAGATGCAGTTGGCGAACACATGCAGTACGAGGGTGGGTGTTTGAATTAAAATAGGGATCGATCGGCCACTAAATTGGGGGAAAAAAGGGAAAAATCAGAAATAAATTTATATTAAAAAAAAGCTACACTATGCAGGTTTTGCACAGTAGCGATGCTTCTTGCCTGTGAGCTGTACTTCCTCGTACTTCCTCAGTGCTTCTAATGTATTACACTATTAGACTCTCTCTGTTGCTGACAATGGAGGGGACATATACTACATGACATGCAAGAAGTCTGAGTGGGCTGGTCGCACCAGACCACCTGACACACTAGCAGCAATATTACTTGGTGTGTCAAATCACCAGAGGTGGTAATCTTTTCTGTATAAACTCAAGAACAATTCATTCAGTCATTCAGTCAGTCATTCATTCATTTGTTCATCATCCAAGCCACTTATCCTTACTCGGAGTCATGAGGATGCTGGAGCCTATCGCAGCAGTCATTGGGCGGTGGGCGGGGAGACACCCTGGACAACACCGCCAGTCCATCACAGGGCCAACACATATATATACACACACACACACATTCATACCTAGGGACAATTTAGTACGGCCGAGTCACCTGACCTACATGTCTTTGGACTGTGGGAGGAAACCAGAGCACTGGAGGAAACCCACACACACACTGGGAGAACATGCAAACTCCACACAGAGGACAACCCGGGATGACCCCCAAGGTTGGACTATCCCAGGGCTCGAACCCAGGACCTTCTTGCTCTGAAGCGACCACACTAACCACTGCGCCACTGTGCCACTCAAGAACAATTATTTAATGAAAAAAATGCATAGTATAGTTTTAAGTAAGCAGTTGTCAGCTATATATATATGTGTGTGTGTGTGTATATATGTATATCTATATCAACACGGATACAGGAAAAAAGATTTTAATGCATAGCAGTACAGGCATTTCGTGCGTCTCGCACTCATCAGCTGCTAATCATAAGCTGCTAATTAGCAGCTGATGAGTGCGAGACGCACGAAACAGGCCTGTACTGCTATGCATTCAAATCTTTTTTCCTGTATCCGTGTTGATATTCCACTCCTCATTAGTCGAGCACTCAACCCCATTGACGGTTTCGGAAAAAAACGCTATGTATATCGTCACCTTCTTAAAATAATGGCCTAAGTCATATTTTCAAGTTTTTCAAGTTTTTCTTAATCATTTCACACAAAAAGTTTGACAATATATGACTATTGACATACAAATATATTCTATATTTGTTTCAGTTCTGTTTTTTGAAAATCTTGAAAATATGACTTAGGCCATTATTTTAAAAAGGGGATCATATATATATATACAGGATCATATATATATTACAGGATAAGAGGATTGCTAGAGTTTCTTTTTTCCAATCCTGAGCCATGTGATAGACAGGGACACAATTACTTTTTCTTCCTTGAGCACATAATTACTGGACTACTACACAACCCTGGTCATTTTCTTGCCTCTGAATGCACTCTGGACTGTTGAAACTCAACTCTGAAATCTACTGTGCCTGGCAATTCCAGCATGTTGTTCATACAGTATAAGAGCCAATTTAACATTAATTTGTTCTTGTCGTCTTCATTTCATATTCAGAAATACCATTGTTTTTTGCAGATTGTGTTACATGCAAATGAAAGTGATACATCTGAGTCATGATTTTTTTTAGTTGTCTGTCAACAGTATGCAAACTCTTAAGTTAGTAAATTGGGTTTGCTGAAGCTGAATTGAGGAAAGCCAAAGTGATGATGACAGATCAGAGTGTGTGTGGACAAAATGTATGATCGTAATATGGCATGACCTGCAAAGTTTTTCCTGCTGCGTAAACAATCTGCTGCACCATTGCAGTTGCACTACTCTGGTAAATCCACCTCATTGATCGGCTGCAGGGTAATTTGCATTGGCCTCATTTTATGGTCAATACGCACTCCTTAATGCAGCGTGCTAGTCACAACGATGCTAATTAGTTGAGTAAGTGGAAGAATGAAGCATGTGTGTGTATGTCTGTGTGTGTGTGTGTGTGTGTGTGTGTGTGTGTGTGTCTGTCCCTGTAAATTGGGCGAGACAAAACGACACAATCGGAATGCAGAAATATTTGTTGAGCAACGGTATAATCTGAACCATCAGCACTCTGCAGGAGGCCATTTATCATCATTTTTCTGCCTCCTTCTCAGTATCTCAACCGCACAGATGCAGCTGTCAGACGAGTGCCAATTTTCACTATGCTACACACACACACACACACATAGAGTGTACAAGTGCGAGTCCTACTTTTTCCATTGTTGCTGCTTACTCTAATGGGATTGTTCCAGTACAAATGTTGGATAGGCACTGGGAAGACAGGGATTTTCAACAGCTTTCAGGAAAGTACTAATGCAATATAGCAGCAGGTGAATCGATGTTTGGTTTCTCCCTCTTTACTATACCAACACACTTTTCTTAGTTTCTTCTTATTCATTTTCTCCCTTCCACCTTTGGTTTTGTTTTTTTGTTTGTTGTTGTTGTTTTTTATTTTTTTTTTGCATTTGAATCACAACCTTTTGGGCTTTCCTGTCATACCAGATACATGCAGTTGATTCAAACATAGCCACAAACCTTTTTCCTGTGTCTCTTATGCTCCCTACCTTGTCGCTTTGCACTTTTAACCTTGCATGCTATAAATGGAGACCCAAGGTGATCTACCCTAACCTTTATGCTGAATAATGCTTCAAAACTCCTCTGCAAGACAACTGCCTCCAGCTATACATCAATAGCCAAAACATTAAAACCACTGACAGGTAAGTGAATAACAGTGATTATGTCATTACAATGGCACCTGTCAAGGGGTAAGGTATATTAGCCAGCAAGTGAACAGTCAGTTCTTGAAGTTGATGTACTCGAAACAGGAAAAATGGGCAAGCGTAAGGATCTGAGTGACTTTGACAAGGGCCAAATTGTGATGGCTAGATGACTGGGTCAGAGCATCTCCAAAACGACAGGTCTGTATGTAGTGGTCAGTACCTACCAAAAGTGATCAAGGAAGGACAACTGGTGAACTGGCGACAGGGTCATGGGCACCCAAGGCTCATTGATATGCATGGGGAGCGAAGGCTAGCCCATCTGGTCTGATCCCGTAGAAGAGCTGAGACGTTCATGCTGGCTATGATAGACAGGTGTCAGAACACACAGTGCGTCACAGCTTGTTGTGTATGGGGCTGTGTAGACACAGACCGGTCAGAGTGCCCATGATGACCCCTGTCCACTGCCAAAACCACCTACGATGAGCATGTGAGCGTCAGAACTGGACCATGGAGCAATGGAAGAAGGTGGCCTGGTCTGTGGAATCACATTTTCTTCATCATCATGTGGACGGCTGGGTACGTGTGCGTGGTTTATCTGGGGAAGAGATGGCACCAGGATGCACTATAGGAAGAAGGCAATCTGGTGGAGACAGTGTGATGCTCCTGACAATGTTCTGCTGGGAAACCTTGGGTCCTGGCATTCATGTGGATGTTACTTTGAGACACATGCCACCTACCTAAACATTGTTGCAGACCAGGCACACTGCTTCATGGCAGCGGTATTCCCTGATGGCAGTGGCCTCAGGTGGTTTTAATGTTTTGGCTGATCGGTGCATCTCTGGATGAGATCCAGATTGTTGCTACAGTGCTTATATCGATTAGAGACTTTTTTTGTTTTGTCTTAGATGTATTAGTTGCTGTAAAATGGACTGTAGCCATTGTGGTTGATGGGTTTAAGAGGGGAAATGTGTGTGTTATCTGATGGGACAAGATAAGACAGAGAAGGGTAACACTTATAGTGGTGGTACGTCTTTTGATGTCGAAATCAATGTAACTTAGATGTAGAAATCGATGAAACAGGAAGCAATCTGGTAGGCTGGCTAGACGATCAAACAGTTCTGAGGTGCAAAGGGTTGTCTGCCTGTGTGTGTGTGTGTGTGTCTAACTATTGTGAGTTGAGTCTGAAGCTGAAGAGTTTTGATTCTCCTTCAACATCTCATTCTCTCTCCAAATCATCTCCTCTTTGCTGACAGGAACAACTGATCTGAAAACAGCTGAAGCCAAATCATGTCTGAATTCAGCACCACGTTCTGTACATACCTTACAGTTAAACTGTACAGACAAAGCAAATGCTTACCAACACTGCAGCACAATAATAAAATAACAATAATCATTACATTTACATAGCGCTTTTTCTAGACACCCAGAGCACTTCACATTGAAGGGGGTAGCTCACTTCAACCACCACCAATGTGTTGCACCCACCTGGGTGATGTACGGCAGCCATTTTGCACCAGAACGCTCACCACACATCAGCTTGAGGTGGAAAGGGAGGACTCATTGAGCCAGTTACACAGGGGGACAATTCAGTGGCCAGATGGAGACAGCCAGGTTGGGAATTTTGCCAGGACAACAGGGAGTCCCCTACTTTCTGTGATAAGTGCCATGGGATCTTTAATATCCACAGTGAGTCAGGATTTTGGTTTAACGTCTCATTGGAAGGACAGCATCTCCTACAGCACAGTGTCCCCGCCACTGCACTGGAGCGTTGGGATTTGATATTTGTTTTTTTTTTTATTGAACCACAGGGAAGACTGCCCCCTACTGGCCCACCAACACCACTTCCGACAGCAACTCAGTATTCCCAGGAGGTCTCCCATCCAAGTACTAGCCAAGCCCATACCCGCTTAGCTTCCATCATTTGGCAGAGCCAGGGCACTTGTTGGTGTGGCTGCCGGCGATCAGTCGCAACAACCTAGTGCTGTTAATTGTGCAATGAAAGTGTAATGAACATGGTTACAATGCAGTCCCTGATATTAAATTACACTGCCGGCTCATGCTGCCCCTTTGTTTTTGCATCTTTGTCCCTGCCCTGCCCTGTTCTCCTTTCTGTCTTCTTCCTAGTATCCTTCTTCCCTCTGCTTATGTTCAGCTGCCTTCTTTTTATCTCATTCATTTTTCTCACTACATGGACAAATTGTTCACATCCTCTCACACTCCCACGATGTATTTTCTCCCTTGTTTGCCTATTTTTATACGCATAACAGGTGATGTGGAAATCAAATCACTGCACAAGTTGAACAAAACCGTTAAAACAAAAGAATGAGAAAAAAACAGGAGAGAGATAGAGGCTGATGTAAGAATAAAAAAAAAGAAAGTTGAACATCAGTCAACCAACATTTGTCCATTATCGTTTCTCTCTATATACAGTATTTATATAATATTTATTATATTTTCATATCACTGATGTTGGTGTAACCCACATGATTACATGTACCCTGTGTAGGCCTGTCAGATAGCATTTGAAATTCGAATGTACATTCGAATTATGGTAATAATATTCGAATTTGAATATGAAAATATGAAATTCGATTTTTTGTAATATATTTTTTTAATATATTTTTCCCCCTTATTAATATTATTATTATTAATGCACACACGTTTAAATGGAAATAAATGATGGTTTCGTGAAACGTATTTTATGAAAATAAGCATAGCCTACATCCGTAGTAAAACCGGAAATTAAAAAGCTCTTGTCAGTTCCCACGCCGAGCGGGCGGGCTCATAGAACACAGGAAATGGCGGAATCCGAGAAGAACGTTGGCTGTGACCCAAGCGCTAGCACTAGCACTAGCACATCTCCTGCGAGAGTCATTCATACTCCACAACATCTGAGAAGTTACGTATGGAAATTCTTTGGGTTTTGGGCTGTTAATGGGAAAATCGAAGAGAGAATATATCCACACCTCGGGAAGATGGCTCAGAGATACCTCGCCGTGCCAGGGACATCCGTGCGCTCTGAGCGTGTCTTTTCTGATGCGGGAAACATAGTCACCAAAAAAAGGAGCGCTCTCGAGTCTGAACACGTGGACGCTTTGGTTTTTCTCGCAAACCACTATTAGCACAACTTCTTATACTACTACAGTGAGTAGGACTCTTGATTTTATTTTTTTAAGCCCCGTGGGTCATGGATAATTTACTATGCCTATGTTACTTACGGTAAATTCGTTAACACCATCTGGCCTTTTCCTAGTCAGATTTATTTTACTTGTATGTTACTTAGAGTAGGCCCTAGTTAACATCATCTGGCCTTTTCCTAGTCAGATTTATTTTATGTTTAGGGGTGCTCAACAACAGTTTTTGGACTAATATGTGCGGACAATGTGCTGGAGTTGTATGTTGTCATAAATATGCTGTTAATAAAAACACGGGCTACAATAGACTTACTCTCTCTGTATTGATTTTTGGGGGTGATATGCAAATTCAAGGTATTCGAATGCCATTCGAACCTCAGTGTGTAATATTCGTTATTCGTTCGAGGCCTATTTTTGGCATTCGTTCACAGCTCTAACCCTGTGACGTATGTAAGTTCCACGAGTAGCCTCTAGGAGGCACACGAGCTACAGAGTTTAAACCATGCAAACAACCGTCGACAATAGAGAAGAGAAATACGGATATTTAGAAATACGGACAACTTTGACTATGGATACCTGAATTATTGATATTTGAACTACGGATATTTGAGCTACAGGACATTTGAACTACGACAAAAAAGATCCCTCCCATGAAGCTTCCTTGGTGAGCCGCTAGCCAAAGCTAAAAAGTAAACAGCTTTCTGTGTTCCATGTAATCATAGCCATTTACGTAGGATATCTTGATTTTATCCAAAGACAGATGATCTCCCGTTGAAGGAAGAAGGAAGACTCTTTTCTCTTGTGTTTTGTACGCTGCTGGAATCCTGGTGAGATAAGAGTTTAAAATCTTGAAATCTAAAGACTGACAATTTTCCATTGGTTGCTAAGCTAAGCTAACCCAGCTAAAACGTATATCTATGATCCTTAGCAGTTCCTATATGATTCAGAGCTTTAAAACCAGTCAGGACACCCGGTCCATAGGGTTTATTTGATGTAGGAATGTTAGACATTTTAATATAATAATATGCTTGTTGTTAAAAAAAACTGTAAGCTCCAGTCGCCACTAGCCACCGAGCCAACTCGGGCTACATGGCATGCATGGAACCCATAGCAGCCAGCTAGACGTGAATTCACGTTGATAGTGCCGCAGCCTGGCTGCGATGACATTGTTTTTAACTATTCTTACAGCAATAGGCAGTTGTCATTCAGCCGCATATTAGTTATATGTAGGAAATGATTTAATTCTGAGAATTGACTCTAGATTTGGGTATTTTTATTTTGTTTGTAATTGTTTGATAGAGATTGCATTAATAAGGAATCTGTACAATTTTGTGCAGACTGGTTTTTTAGTACCCCGAACAACCCCCCTTGCTACACCCTTTTGGAACCCTTGGATACCCCCTTTGGATTGCCCCCATCATCGCCCTGGATTTGGATTCATCATCATCGCCTCTACATTAACTTGCCCCTGTGATTGTGGTAGGATCTGGACATTGCACCTTGCACAGATTGGAAGACTGAATCATTCCCCCTTTTCTTTTCTTTATTATTTTCTTTGAGTGCACTCATACTTTATTTTGGATTATTTTCTTTAATTTGTTAGTGTAGAATATGGCTGCATGAGTAATATATTAGAAGGGTATAAAATAGAATATAGATAGATATAGACAATAAATAGAATATTAGGAAGAACTTTTAAAAAGTATAATAGAGTAAAATATATATATATATATATAACACATCTAATTTAGTATTGATATTGAAATAACTTTACTTTGAACTGTTGAAATAAATTGGTTTTTTTATTGTAAACTATACCCACGAGTGTGTGTGTTGTCTTTGGGGTGAGTACTAGAATCCGGTCTAGAAAAAACCTACACCAATCTCCACTGAACTTAGACATTAGACTGTAAACTGTCCCTGCGCAAGCATAGGCCCATTCCCCTGTCGTGCAGGTTACATTAGGTTTTTATCCATTTGCTATTGTAAGATATTCACTCTTTTGTTTCTCACAAGGCAAAGGACGTTTTATTCACATTGTAAGGTCTGTTGAGTTTTTCAGCTCTTGCCATGCATATTCAACTGAAAATGAGATATGTTATAGCTTATAGCAAAAAAAAAGAAGAAAAAAACCCCAACAAAACAACCCCAATCTAAGCAGGAATGAAGAGGGTCATGTGGTGACATCACAAGCTGCTACTTGCATCTAGTTGCTGTAGATGGTAATGAGAACCAGCAGCTTTAATGGTCAGAGATTTATATTTCCCGTCAGTCTCAGGTGTCAGCTCAGCATCTTTTCTCAAACTGAGCTCGCTGCACAGCCGTGAAGATCAAAACCACGGCTGGGCATCATCCTCCACGGTTACTGCTCCACCACACTTAAGGCAGCTTACAGGGCTGATTGTCAACACAATCACTAACACACACAATTAAACACACACACACATGCTCTTCTCGCTCTCTCTCTCGCTCTCTCTCTCTCTCTCTCTCTCTCTCTCTCTCTCTCTCATACACACACACAATCATGATGATAACTGAGTCTCAAACATTAGGTACAGAAGTCAGCTTATTCACACACATCCATGCATTTACAACCCCACACATGCGTTCACACATGCTCAGCCACACGTTCACACATGGGCATAAATGTGTCCACATGCACACACATACACACACATGGATGCACACATTATAAAGAGCAGTCTGAAGAATGTGACAGGCTGTGGCAGATTGCTGCAGGTAAAGCTAAGCCTCGCTGGGGTTTATATTTTTGCCAGTGGTAACAATGTCCAAGAGCATTACTTCGGTGCAAGCGTAACATAGGGATTATTATTTCACCACCACCATCACATCACCAGTGCTGGAAAAACTTCAAACACCACAATTCTGTTGATGATGCATTTTCAAAAATGCATTTTTCACACTGTTATTAAGTCAACATAATATCATGATGCTCCACCAGATTGCATCTTTCTGTCAAACCTCAGTGGGTGTAGCTCAGTCAGGATGCACAGAATAATGAGATTGATCTGGGGATAGAAAAGATTTCCTATATTCTGCTCATAGGAATGTAAAGGCTGAAAACACATGAAAAGGTGATTTTCAACCTGAATTTCGACAGTTAAGCAAAGAAGGTTATCAGAATCGAACCGAGGGATTCTCTGTTTATTTGGTTTTGAGGAATAGTGAGGATTTGCACAATTTTCCGCAAAATCAAGATTCAATAATTTATTGCCGTATCATATTTACAGCTGATTTGGAATTTGTTTTGGTGTGTTCAAAGATAACAACAGTAACCACACAATACACACACCGCTGAGCCAAAACATTAAAACCACCTGCCTAATATTGTGTAGCTCCCCCTTGTGCCACCAAAACAGCTCTGACCTGTTGAGGCATGGACTCCACAAGACCTCTGAAGGTGTCTTCTGGTATCCAGCACCAAGACGTTAGCAGCAGATCCTTTAAGTCCTGTAAATTGCTAGGTGGGGGCCTCCATGGATTTCTTTCAGGACATCCCACAGATGCTTGATCAGATTGAGATCTGGGGCATTTGGAGGCCAAGGCAACACCTTGAACTCTTTGTCATGTTCCTCAAACCATTCCTGAAGTATTTTTGCAGTGTGGCAGGGTGCATTATCCTGCTGAACGAGGCCACCGCCATCAGGGCATACCGTGGCCATGAAGCGGTGTACCTGGTCTGAAATGATGTTTAGGTAGGTGCCACATGTCAAAGTAACATCCACATGAATGCCAGGACCCAAGATTTCCCAGCAGAACATTGCGCAGAGCATCACACTGCCTCTGCCAGCTTGCCTTCTTCCCATAGTGCATCCTTGTGCCATCTCTTTGCTAAGTAAATGATGCACACACACCCAGCCGTCCACATGATGTAAAAGAAAATGTGATTCATCAGACCAGGCCACCTTCTTCCACTGCCCTACGGTCCAGTTCTGATACTCACGTGCCCATTGTAGGCGCTTTCAACTGTGGACAGGGGTCATCAAATCACAATTAGATCCCAAAGGGCTTTACAGTCTCATTATATTCTATTTTTTACAACAGGTAAATAGAAAAAATAGATGATGCACAGCACCCTCTATCCTTAGATTCAAGAAACTTTTTTGCCACACAACCAGGTTGGTGGTATTTGTTTACGGCATAGCATGATAGCTCCGTGTTAACAAACCCAATTTCACAACATAAATAAATACAAGAAATGAAAACTTAGGAATTCAAGTAACACTACAATAACGATCATTACTAAGTCATTTACAAGACATTGGTTAATGATGAACAAATCATGAACAAAACACCTTTGTAAAAGATTAGTTAATACTATGGTAGCAGTACAGTTTTGGCAAAATTTTACATTGGATGCCCTCCCTGACACAACTACTAACCCTATGGACGGGGGCACAGGTAAAGCGCTGGATGCCATCCCAGTATTGTACTGCCAGTCGCCAGTTTATTTGTATAGCCCATTATCACAAATTACAAATTTGTCTCAGTGGGTTTAACAACAATAGCATAATCATTCAGAGGTATCAGGGGTCATGGTTAGGAGGGGACAGAGTTGCGAGTCTTATTGTAGTGGGGGAAAAAACGTCTCTGAAATTAGTGTTTTTTGAACTGCTTGGCCTGTAGTGTCTCCCTGCTGGCATGAGTTTAAAGAGGTAGTTGGCTGGGTGGGAGGGGTTGTCGATAATCTTATCAGCCCAGTTGGCTGTGCCAGTAGTGAAGAGGAAGTCTGGGGGTGAGGGGGAGGTCACGTCCTGTGATTTTGGAGACCTTTCAATTCAGACCACTCAATGTGGGTAAGGCCCATACTTCACAGAAAACCATTTTTAGGCAAAAAAATGGGAGAAACCTTAGGTAGAGTATCAGAGGAGGGCTGATCCATCCCTCTTCTGGGATGAATAGGTGTGTAGTAAGTGCCGAGTGGGCAGAGTAAGCAATGCTGTTACAGATTTACATTAAGTACAAACTGAGGCACTTTATAACAATGTATGTATCCTCCACAGGACGAGGCCAGGCACTGTCTGCTGACATAGTTGAAGAGCAGGCATACGGTCCAGTATATCAACACCAGTTATCCAGTATACCATCGCCAGTTTAGTGTCAGGGAGCCCTGGAGTGAGGACAGAGATCTTGTGTACATAGGAGGAAAACAAGATGAAATAGATGGAGAGAAAGAACAAAGTGAGAGTGATGCTTTGTCTGAGCTGTCACAAATGCCAAAGGGTCAGTCAACAACATCAGTGAACAAAAGCAGACACAAAAGGCAGAAGGAAGTCTCCAGAGAGGCCAAAGTCCCAAATGAATGGGAACACAGAATGTAGCGCAGGCTGAAGCAGCACAGCTGCTAACAGCAAAACCTCCAACCCTGATGGAAGAAGATGAGAGAGGGGGGTGGGGGGGTATGACTTGCAACAAAGGCACAACAGGCAAATCCACATGTTCACAGCAGTTGTGCAGCTAGACAGATGGACAGATGAACGGGTGCAGAAGCTTTCAGGGAGGTTGGGGTCAGTACGTTCTCATCAAAAAGACCTAAGTTTAGCACAAATTAGAAAATCTGATATAACCTTACACTGACACCGAGACCTCTCCAAAGGAGAAAATATGGATAAGGATCAACTGAGTTAATTTAATTCAGCAGCTCGGACATAGCTAGTCAAATGATAGGGAGAAAAGGTGGGGGTTAAGGTTAGATATGAAGGGGACTACATCAGACTACCTGATGTCAGCAGGAAAACTATTCCAATGAAAATGGGTGCAGTTAAAAAGCTCTACAATCTGCCGACTTCTTTTTAACTATGGGAGGAGAGAGAAGGCCTGCTCCTCTGGACCAGAGGGCAAAGGATGGTACATAAGGTGTTATAAGATCATACATTAATTGTAATACATTAAAGTCAGATGAGCCAATGAAGGGAGGGAAGCTAAAGTTGGTGTAATATGGTCACACTGCACACAGCAAATGCATTCAGTGATAAAGTGTAGATTCTTGCATGATTTGATATCTTAACAGTATATATTAGGGAGTTAGCATCATGTAATATCCTAACACAAATACAATTGACTTAATATCCTAGAATATCTGATCAACCTATCTTCTGCCCCCTTTCCTATCCCATCCAACCTCCACCACCCCGAGCCTGAAGTTGTTACTGGTTGTGATGGTTTCCAATTTGACCTAATATTTGGAAAACCAATTATAAAAATTATAAAAGATTGAGAAGTCCCGAACACAGTCTTGCTTACTGCTGAATTATTTATTATAGATTACAACGTTCCAGTCCATCCCTGCACTTATATATACAATACATATTCACATAGGAACCGCCTCAGTCATCCAGTCATCCAATCAGAGATTGGTTTGACTGATGAGCACCTTGAATTTACTTAAAGCACATGTCACCAGTCAGAAAATAGCATTAAAAAGATAGGAAGGAATCAAAATGACACAATTTAACAATGCCAATAAATCTTAAGCAAAATCCATGTAACCTCAAAGCTCTCCAAAGGTCAAAAAATAGAAAAGAACAAGTGAATTAAGAACAAACGTTTTTGTGTTGTCAAACATATTCAATCCAGAAAAATCAAAAGGGAAAGTAAATTAGGGACAAAAGTCTCAATCTGTCAAAAGACATTTTCAATTACATCATATATTAAACATATCTACCCCCAAATGGCATTAAATAGTCACAGGTCAAGGATGTACAGTCACATAAATAAATAGCATAATTATGGACACGAATGGCAATTTATCAGTGAATTCACACAGTAACATCCATATAATTTAAATAGTACAAGAAACATTGTAGAGGCTAGGGGTAAAATAGTGCAGAGGACCAATAGATTTAATCAATCCATATGTTATTCAACAAACAATATAAGGGATATGAAAAGAAAAAAATAATCTAGATATATTAATAAAGGCATTGAAGAACAAGGAAGACTAATTTATGATTTTTTGCGGATATCCAGCTCCAGAACACACCAACTGGGATATGTTTATCTAATAAATATAGCATTCCACGTGACTGACCTTTCAGAAAAATATTCATATCAGAATAAAATCTATAACACTGACCTTTGGAGAGCTTTGAAATCATTTATTGGCATCGTTATTTTGTGTCATTTTATATCCTTCAATATTTTTCTTTTTAATGCTATTTTCTGACTGGTGACGTGCTTTGGGTAAGTTCAAGGTGCTCATCAGTCAAACCAATCTCTGACTGGATGGCTGAGGCGGCTCCTATGTGAATATGTATCGTCTATTAATGGCTGGGACAGACTGAAACGTTGCGATCTATAATAAATAATTCGGCAGTAAGTGAGACTGTGTGCGGCAGTTCTTTTCATTGTTTTCAAGTTGCTCCTTCTTCCGACACACCTGTCACACATTCGGGTGTGCAGAGATTTTTCCAGAGATTTGGAAAAAGTATAAAAGAGAAATTAAGCAGAAGAGAAGCAGGACAAAAAGGAGAAGTTAGGATGAAGAGCGAAACAGAGGAGTGAGGAAGGGGGGCATATCTTTGGACACCGAGCTACCCATGATCTTGAAAAGAAGATTCGATAAATAATGGTTAAGGTCCCATTTCATACTTGTTCAGAACCGACTTGACTAGTTGTTATCAGAAGGTCATCTGGTGATGTGGGATATAAACTGTCAAGATCAAGGAAAATGCAATCCAGCATCGCCTAAAATCACTGAAAGAAATGTTCTTGTAATTGAACTTGGCAGCTAGACTAACACAAAAAAAATGTTTAATGTACGTACTGAATTGTTACAATCCATAAAATCTTTCCAAGCTTTTTTGCAGTTTTATGAATTTGGAGGCCCCATAGACTGTTCATATATTTATGTGGTGAATAATTTACTCGCTCCGGCTGACCTGTTAAAGTTAAACACACTCATTGCGGTCCAGTTGTGTTGCTGGTTTCACGGTCTCTTTTTATAGGCGGTGCAGAATTCTTATCAAATCCATCGCTCACATCTAATCCACATATTCTTTAGAAATCCTTGCAACGTAGGTGCATTGCTGATTGCTGATATAAAAAAAAAGTGGTCCTCCTTCTTTCTGGAGAACTACAGCCGTTCTCCATGCATAATCTGCATGGGAGATGCTTTCTAGCTCCGCTACATACATTATTCAGCGATGATGTGGGGCGAGCATTTAGAGTCCCCTTTGGTTTGTTTGTCTGAGCCTTTGTCTGGCTCAGCAGTCTGTTTACAGGGAAATTACATGAAACGTGGTCAGATTAATATATACACTATGCACATCTAATATACGCACGGACACAAACACAAACATACAGGCACACAGACACAAAAAACCAAAAGAACCTACACAACGAGAATCAGACTGCGGACTGGTTGTGTTCTCCGAGGCGTCCAACATACTAGCGCGCGCACACACACACACACACACACACACACACAGCCGGTTCTCCTATCTGACGTGTGACACCCCAGTGCTCCCACTATAATCCTCCCCCCTTTAAAACATTTCGCTCCAGAACAAGGTATAAACAAACATTATTTATAGAATAGAATATTTTCTATAGACTAATAAGATAAGTGAATATTGAGAAATTGTAGAAAATGTAAAATGCAGAAAATTATAAAATATAACACTGAGCTTTGGCTCTGCTGCCTGGTATTTACTTCAGTCCTCACAATATGATATAATTAGCTTTGGTTTTACAATGTAAACATAAGCCTATAGGCTATGGCTGAAGCTTTATGTCTCAAAATAGTAAACCAAAACCTATACAGCTGTGTTATCAGCTTGGGGTTCCTCCACAGCCTGGGTATTTTCAGCATCAGCATGGGCACACTATGGCTTGGCCGAAAACATGATGATGATTATTTACTGGGAGATGTGCATCCATATTGCCCAGTATGCCCAGCTGATTAACATTTTGAATTCAATATGTAATCAGTTGTCAATGCCAGTCCATTGCTTTCGATCTTGCATTAGTCCAGAGTTGTAAGTAAACCTTTACTGAGAGCCCTGGAAGTGGCTGGCAGGCAAGACACAGACAGACCAAGAGATGCACTGCCCAGCTGGGTTAGCAAGACCGACAGAGAGATCAGAACCAGAATCAGAGTCATATTTATTGGCCATGTACATGAACTTTGACTCCGGTTTTGTGGCTCTCTTAGTGTACTTAGCATAGAATAACAACACTACAACACAACAATCTTCGGATATATACACAAGGACTGACTTATACAGGCGAAATAAGAGGTGATGAAGTGCAATGAGAGATGCAGTGCAAGCCAGCACATCCACTTAACGCTACTGTTATTTGCTGACATCCAACTTGGAGAGGAGACAACACGAGCTTACCTGATTGCTGTTCCTGCAATTGACTTTTCGCAAAGTCCCGCCCCCCTTAGTTACTGTTGCTATGCCCGTCAAGCATTTCAGAACTATCCAGGAAGTAGCCGGAAAACACCAAAACATAAAGGAAGAAATCAGCGCATTGTGTGGGTAAAAATAACAGTAATAATACGTTAGCTGTATTAGCTATCAATAATAGCTAGTAGCAAGCTTAGCTTGGAGCAGACAGGTATTTTTGTTGATTTTGGATGGATTAAGCTGGCCATGGGGTCTGCTATACTGCGAAATCTATTGCCGACATTATGCTTCTTGCGTTCTGACTTTCGGGAAGGGAAAGAAAATGACACCCCCTCCAAACTTTTCAGATATCTAGTATCCGATTTGCAGATCCCATAGGCACACCGTTTCAGCATTTTGTTGTGTGTTTGAAAGCTTGACGGACCGTTGCTAAGGTAGGATTGGACAAGCACCGTTCTGGGGCGGTACTTTGCGAAAGGTCAATTCCCTCTCATGGTTTTTTTTTCTTTCTGTTCGTGACCAGCAGGATAGTTCTGCTTCATCCTCTCATTGAAGTTGTTAACATTGACACCCACTTTCACACAAGAGCGAGGCGGGGCCCTTGTGTAATTTGTGAGGGAATTTTTTTTGTTGTTTTTTTTGTTGTTGTTTTTTTGTCAGACACTAGATTCTCTGACTGACCATGTGACAAGTGACAATGCACTCACACTGTCACTGACACACACACACACACCCACGGCTCAGGATCACCTAACACCTGACCATCCTCTGCCAGGGCAGCTGATAAACAACTCAATTAATAACCACTATGCTTATCATGCTGCTTAATATAGACAGCTGTATTTATTTTTCATTCATTCATTCATTCATTATCCAAACCACAAACTGCTTATCCGTACTCAGGGTCACGGGGATGCTGAAGCCTATCCCAGCAATCATTGGGCGACAGGCGGGGAGACACCCTGGACAAACCGCCAGTCCATCACAGGGCCAACACACTCACATATACACACACACACACATTCACACCTAGGGACAACTTAGTATGACCGATTCACCTGACCTGCATGTCTTTGGACTGTGGGAGGAAACCGGAGCACCTGGACCAGGAGGAAACCCACGGAGACACGGGGAGAACATCTATTACATTGTAATAAATATTAAAGGTAGCAACAGGTGTAAAGCAACAAGGTGAAACTTCAAACGGTCTTGAGTCTTCCTCATCCGAACTTTCATTAAGATGCTCAGTCGGTCTGTGTCTGAGATGAGGGTTACCTCCAGTTTGGACATCTTTTCGAGGGGTCGCTCTTGAGTCTTTTCGAGCGATCCCTCTGGAGTCTTCCTCATCTGAACTTTCATCAAGACGCTCAGTGGGCTGGCGTCTGAGTTGAGGTTCACCTTCAATATTTTATGTTACTTTTTGTGTGAATTCCCCTCCCCTCTGCTGGCCACGGGCTCGGCTCGGCCGGCTCTGCACACGCACGCACACACACACACACACACACACACATATATATATATATACACATGTCTATTTATGTGACTTTTGGGGACATTACATAGACTTACATTCATCCCCTTGCTCCCAACCCTAACCATCAGAACTATGTGGCTTACTAACCTGAACCACTGACCTGAAAATCAGCTTTTCACCAGTTGGGGACATGGCTTTTGTCCCCAATTCATAAGTGGTTTCTCGCACACACACACACACACACACACACACACACACACACACACACACACACACACACACACACACACACACACACACGTAATCATTAACATTGCATATAAAAGCATATATACGCAGGAATTGATGGAAATGTTTATGAATGTTTACAACTATTTACTAACGTGAAGTCTCTCTCTCTGTCTCTGTCTCTCTCTGTCTCTGTCTCTCTCTCTCTCCCAGGTACATGGGTGACATTTGGGGGACAGGTGACAGATGAGGTAATATCCGTTTTCACACACAATGCATGTAAAACATATGTTTGTTTTCAGAAGAGAACCTCCAATGGCTGACCTGAAGAGCTAAACCCGGATGTGACAGGTGGCCTGCTGGTCGTTCACATGTAGAGCCTTCTACCAAAAACACAAACTTAAACAATCAATGACTCCCTCGATGATGTCACACGTTACTGATTACAGTACCAGCTATTTTCTCAGAGCCCACTTCCTTTCCATGCAATTGTGCCGGCCTAAATTTTTTTTTTTGATAAAAGGGTGTCGCTGACATGTGCCAGCACCACCCTTTTTCCTGTTCCAGTGGTGTCACGCATGTCCTCAGTGTAGATGACCTCGGTCTGGGATTTATCCGCTACCCTCAAGCCTACATGCCCTAAAAGTTAACAGACACTAGTTTTACTGCTCTTTACTATCCAGTCAGGTGATTATGAGAGGTTTGATGCCATGAAAGTTAAAGACAGAATACAGATTATACAGGGTTATTGTGTGGGGGGGGGGTGTGCGTGCGTGTATGCGTGTCTGTGTATGAACATATTCTGCTCTCATCCATTTTAGTGAATTGTAATGTGTTATGATGTAATTGTCTGGGTCTGCCCTTGGAGAAAACACACATAGCCACTAATTCCTACACACTGACCATTTAAGAGAAGAGAAAGGCAGCAATTCCTGGGCTCCTCGACACAGTAAGCTTTTTATCATCAGAATCAGAACCAGAATCGTTTTTACTGGCCAAGCATGTTTGCGCATCCAAGGAATTTCACTCCAGTTTAGTGGCTCTCAAGGCACTATAAAAGACATAATAAATAAATAAATGCAAATAAAACACAACATTATTTCTCTTCCACCTTAAGGCTTACTATGTGTCAGCATAATTGGTTTGCTAGCAGAGCTGAACAGAGAGCGCTGGCCATGGCTCCTGCCGCCGCCGCTGCCGCCAAGGGACCGTGAAAACACCCGATTCAAACGCGATGCTCTTTTACTGCTCGTTCATGTGTTTGCATTTTTTAGCAGGCTGTGCTCTGAAAAGCTCGCCCCGCTTTCGGAAGCATGCATATATGGTTGCATAGGCCTGCTGCCGCTGAAATTTAAAAAAGAAAGAAAGAAAGAAAGAAAAAGTAATTGGCATGGCAGAGGGATCCCAGTGGTTGGGCCACCTTAAGCTATTCCACGCCAACAAACAGCCGTCACGTTCCCCTGCTGGGTTTAAACAAGTAGCCCGTCGCCTGGAATGCTCCTAATTCAGTGTCATGGTGATCAGACACACTCTAAATAAACGCCCCCAGCAGGAAAAGACAAAATTTCTGACATGCTAGACTTTTTGTTGGGGTGTCGTGGGGCGTCCCAGACGCCACATCACTGCTCTTCAATTATGTCACACTATATGTGGGAAAGGCACCTGTTCCCGGCGTTCATAATCAGACCCAACGCTTTAAATTTGTCAGCAAGGACAAAATCGTGTCAAAATCGGGCTGAAATCATGTAGTCTGATCCAGGCATTTGGGGATTTCCAGCTTCTACCTACAAATACAAAGTAATTTTATTTCATTTTTTTCTACGAGGAGTTAGGTTCTCTATTGCTAATATCGAGTCTGGCATACAGTGTGAGGGTGGCGATTTGTAATATTCTTGTTGTGTTAAGGATTTAAAAAGTGGCATGTCAGGGGTGTGTCTGCCTTGATTGACAGTTCTGTCAACCTGTCTGCTACCCGGGTGCCACCCCATGTCCATCCACATTCTAGTAAGTGCAAGTGCAGAAGATAAGATATTATTGTAGTAGTCCATAAGATCAGGGAGTGAGGAGGTGGGAGCAGGAATGGGGTTTGAGGTAATTAAACTGCTGAGATCATCTGGATTAACATATCTAATGTACCCTGTATGATATGGTACGATGCACCCTTGATTTAATGAGCGGTAGGTTGGTGTTGAATAACACAGCTTTATGGTCAGAGATGGGTAGTTCAGCAGAGGTGATGTTATATGGTGCGATGCCGGAACAGCAAACTAAGTCAAGGATATGACCCTTTGTGTGGGTTGTAAAGTTGACATATTGTGTTAGAACAAAGCAAAGTAGCATTGCTTTAAAATCTTTAGTGAACATATTGTCAGTGTTCTCAAAATGAACATTTAAATCCCCCATTAGTATTATATTCGGGGGGGGCACGGTGGCGTAGTGGTTAGCGCAGTCGCCTCACAGCAAGAAGGTCCTGGGTTTGAGCCCCGGGGTAGTCCAACCTTGGTGGGTCATACCGGGTCGTCCTCTGTGTAGAGTTTGCATGTTCTCCCCATGTCTGCGTGGGTTTCCTCCCACAGTCCAAAGACATGTAAGTCAGGTGAATTGGCCATACTAAATTGTCCCTAGGTATGAATGGGTGTGTATGTGTGTGTCGGCCCTGTGATGGCCTGGCGGCCTGTCCAGGGTGTCTCCCCGCCCACTGCCCAATGACTGCTGGAATAGGCTCCAGCATCCCCATGACCTTGAGAGCAGGATAAACGGTTCAGATAACGGATAGATGGATGGATTATATTTGGAGACATTACACTAAGGGTGGTTAAAACTGTCAAGAGTTCAGTGATAAAATATTCAGTGCCTTGGGTGGTCTGGACAGAGCAGCAGCAGTGATGGCTGTAGGTCCATAGAGCTTAACAGCCAGCTGTTCAAAGAAAGGCTGATCAGGTACAGAGAGTGGCATTAGTTTTATGCTATTGCGATAGATCAGTGCGACGCCACCTCCTCTGCCCAAAAACCGAGGTGTACAATGTTACAATGTTACAGTTTCTTTTTTTCCACTGTCTCTTTATTTAAGAACTATTACAACAACAAACATTCAACAAACACTGAGACAGAAACAGAACATATTAAGGCATCATTATAAAGAAAGGATAATATAACAGAGTATGTCTCCATTTTCAGTATGACGTTACAATCAATAAGTTACCAAGACATAGGGTAAATGTTACATAACAAAATTTAAAAAAAATAAAGACAATAAAAATAATCAAACAGAGGTAGGCATAAAATTCTAGTTTCTTCAAAAAAATATTTTAGCATACTAACTGTATGAACACATTTCTTATTATTTATAAGTTGGATAGACTCCAAATGCTTTCTGAATTCCATCCTGAAAGGCTCAAATGATGGGTGAGACCCCGAGAACTTTGCTTTGTGGATATGGTATTTCCCCAGTAGAATTAATAAGTTGACAGTCTGCTGAACTTTCTGGTTTTTGTTTTCATAATATAGTACTACATTCTTGGCTTCCAGCTAAATTTAATAATTGGTTTGAGCAACAAAATAATCCTCAATCATTTAGCAGACGCTTTTATCCAAAGTGGCGTACATCTGAGAGTTAATACAACACAAGCAATGATCTGGTCAGGGGACAAAAATGCAAGTAAGTGCCAAAAAACTAGGTTCAAGTCTCATAGGACATAGGTGTCAACAGATAGTGCATAAAGGCAATGCACTGGGTGCATAAAAGCGTGTTGGGGGTTTTTTGTGTGTATTATTATTAATACCATCAGGTGTGGAGGTTTTCAAGAAAGAGCTGGGTATTTAGCATCTTCTTAAAGATGGAGAGGGACTCAGCAGATCGAGTGGAGTTTGGTAACTCGTTCCACCACCGGGGAAGTACAGAAGAGAAGAGTCTGGCTAGCGACTTAGGGCCCTGTTGTGGCGGAAGTGCCAGACGCCATTCATTGGCAGAGCGTAGTGAGCGGGACCGTGTAGACCTGAATGAAGGAGTTCAGGTAGGCGGGAGCCGTTTTAGTTGCTGTTTTGGAAGCGAGCATCAAGGTTTTGAATTTGATGCAGGCATTTACAAACAAATCCTGGTGGAGGTGCTGTAGCTGTAGAAAATCATTCTGTGACTGGCAGGTTTCTGTGAGACATAAATAGTCCAGTTTGTGCTCTGTGATGAAGTCATTGAACAGAGGGGCTTTGTTGGTGATTGATTGGATATTGCAGAGGGCAAACTTAGGTCGTGCGTGTATAAACAGCTTTTGACTAGCGGAGTTAGCACACTGTGGTCTACATGCCAGTCATGTTGTAATATGTCATGTGGATGAGAGGCCTGGTGCCTAACAATAGTTTGTATGGGGAAAACTCCCAGTGAGAGGGTCAATAACAGATACGGCCAGTGGGGGGAGCTAGCGGGCAAACCAGTACTGTGTGGTGCCACCGTAGGTGGAAACGGAGGTTCCGGGAGGGAAGTGTGGGACGTAAACAGTCAGTGGTGTGGAGAAGACTGTACAGCATGCTGCAGGTTGGCCACTCGCATTCGACTACCCAGCCAGTTCTGCTGGAGTCCGTCAGTTCTGAAGAAATGATCCTTAAACACAAAAAGTTAAATCAGTTCACCTGGACACGTTTATTGAGCATTGCAATGCTGTGATTGCAACCATTCCCAAATCATATAGTGCACGTTGCTATTGTAACTCTAGTTAATGGTCACAGCAATTTGCATATGAAACCGATGGTTGTTTTCGGTCGTTATGCCACTGTATTGTTTATAAGGGTGGGGATACCTGCAGTCAGTTGAGACTGAAGAGGTCACTTAGATGAGTGATGAAACGTTTCTCTCAATATTCGCTGTGTCCAGATGAACTGATTCAACTTTCTGTGATTTCTTACCTGAATTATTGAGCATGATTAAAGAAATCCAAAAACAGATTAAAATTGTCAATAAATCCTATGTTGTGAGCAGTGCAGGTGGAGATGAGTCATCTTATACGTTCTCCTCATTCATCATTCCATTTATTGGTCTTTCACCTGATATTGTTCCCTCCCATTCCCTTACCCTCTCCTCCCTGTATTATTCTTAATTTTTATTTACTTTCCATCGCTGTCCTGCACTTTTCCCAATACTCACCTTCCAGATCCCCTGAGAGTGAAAAGACAGTGTCTAAACACTTATTTGCTTTCCGATTATAAGAAAACACTTAATTTGTCATTTTTTCCTTTGCTAAACTTTCTTTAACTGACCTCTCCATCTTGGTGCCCAGTCTATTCCATCCATCCATCCATTATCCAAACCGCTTACCCTGCTCTCAGGGTTGCAGGGATGCTGGAGCCTATCCCAGCAGTCATTGGGCGGCAGGCAGGGAAACACCCTGGACAAGCCGCCAGGCCATCACACAGGGCCGACATACAAACACACACACACACACACACACACACACACACACACACACACACACACACACACACACACACACACACACACACACACACACACCAGGCCCGGATTAAAGCAGTGTGGTGCACTTGAAGTGCCCCCCTCCACCCACTTTACATGTGAAAATGTTAAAATTTACTGTGGGTATAAAGAATATAGGCTTACTTGAACTTATGGCTAAAGTAAAGGCTCAACTCACATAGTACAGAAAAATGTAAGACCCAACCAAGAAACCTTACACCATAGATAGACATGGGCCTACAAATGCCATACTAGCCCTTACACAGATGATGAAATGTGAATGCAAATCACATCCCAATGCTACACGTCATGCTGAATATCATTATTTCCTTCATAAATGGCATGTATGAGGCTGAAATGCAAAACCATTACAAAGTATGTCTAAAAAAATCCTCACACCCATATAACAAATAAGGCAAGCCCAATAACGACTGTTGCAAGCAACCATTTCAACAGCTGAATGATTCCAGAGGGCCAGGTGAGGTGATGTGGATGTATAGGGAATAGCACATTGAGATGATGTATATTTCAATATTTAGGCTATTAGAAATTATGATTGTTTTAGCGTTATGTTTTGTTGTTTGTTTGTTTTTTCAGAAAGAGAAATTAAAGGAATGAAAACAATATAGATTTGATTTTCGTTTCAAAATCCACAAATGGAAAAAGCATTTTCCGTTTTCCTGGTCAGAAATGGCAGCTACATTTATAAAGCACAGTGGCGGCACGATGGCAGGAATACAAGGAGATGCAGCACAAAGCAAAGAGAGAGGTGGCAAAAGAAAAGGTGTGTGGTGAGTTATACGAGAGGATAGACACTAAGGAAGGAGAAAATTACTTGTACTGATTTGTTAGACAGAGGGACTGAGCTGGGCAGGATGTGCAGCAGGTTCGGGCGATCAAGGATAGAGATGGAAATGTGCTGACAAGCAAGGAGAGTGTGTTGAGAAGGTGGAAGGAGTACTTTGAGGGGCTGATGAATGAAGAAAATGAGAGAGAGAAGGTGGGGGACAGTGAATCAGGAAGTGTAGTGGATTAGCAAGGAGGAAGTGAGGGCAGCTATGAAGAGGAGGAAGAGTGGAAAGGCAGTTTGTTCTGATGACATACCTGTAGAGGCATGGAGATGTGTAGGAGAGATGGCAGTGGAGTTTTTAACTAGATTGTTTAACACAGTCTTGGAAAGTGAGAGGATGCCTGAGGAGTGGAGAAGAAGCATACTGGTACCGATTTTCAAGAGCAGTGGCGATGTGCAGAACTGTAGCAACTACAGAGATATAAAGTTGATCAGCCACAGCATGAAGATATGAGAAAGAGCGACGTAAGCTATGTTAAGAGAAGATTTGATGATTAGTGAGCAGCGGTATGGTTTCATGCCATGAAAGAGCACTACAGATGTGATGTTTACTTTGAGAATGTTGATTGAGAAGTATAGAGAAGGCCAGAAGGAGTTGCATTGTGTCTTTGTGGATTTAGAGAAAGCATATGACAGGGTGCCGAGAGAGGAGGTGTGGTATTGTATGATGAAGTCGGGAGTTGCAGAGAAGTATGTAGGAGTGGTGCAGGATATGTATGAGGGAAGTGTGACAGTGGTGAGGTGTGTGGTTGGAATGACAGATGGGTTCGAGGTGGAATTACATCAAGGATCGGCTCTGAGCCCTTTCTTGATTGCAGTGGTGATGGACAGGTTGACGGACGAGATCAGGCAGGAGTCTCCGTGGACTGTGATGTTTGCGGATGACATTGTGATCTGTCGAGAGAGTAGGGTGGAGGTTGAGGAGAGCTTGGAGAGGTGGAGGTATGCACTGGAGAGAAGAGGAATGAAAGTAGGTGCAAGACGGAAAACCTATGCATGAATGAGAGGGAAGACAGTGGAATGCTGAGGATGAAAGGAGTAGATGTGACAAAGGCGTATGAGTTTGAATACTTGGGGTCAACTGTCCAAAGTAACGGGGAGTGCAATAGAGAGGTGAAGAAGAGAGTTCAGGCAGGGTGGAGTGGATGGAGAAGAATGTCAGGAGTGATTTGTGACAGAAGGGTACCAGCAAGAGTTAAAGGGAAGGTTTATAAGATGGTTGTGAGACCAACTATGTTATATGGTTTGGAGACAGTGGCACTGACGAAAGGACAGGAGGCGGAGCTGGAGGTGGCAGAGTTGAAGATGCTAAGATTTTCACTGGGAGTGATGAAGGACAGGATTAGGAACGATTATATGAGAGGGACAGCTCAGGTTGGGCAGTTTGGAGACAAAGCAAGAGAGGCAAGATTGAGATGGCTTGGACATGTGTGGAGGAGAGATGCTGGGTATATTGGGAGAAGGATGCTGAATATGGAGCTGCTGGGGAAGAGGAAAAGAGGAAGGCCAAAGAGGAGGTTTATGAATGTGGTGAGGGAGGACATGCAGGTGGCTGGTTTGACTGGTCTAGTGGTAGTAGTAGTAGGTGGTGGCACGGTGGCCCAGTGGTTAGTGCTGTCATCTCAGAGCAAGAAGGTCCTGAGTTCGAAGCCCGGGGTTGTCCAACCTTGGGAGTCATCCCAAGTCGTCCTCTGTGTAGACTTTGCATGTTCTCCCCTTGTCTGCGGTGGGTTTTCTCCAGGTGCTCCGGTTTCTCCCACCATCAAAAAGACATGCATGTTAGGGTTAGTACTCCTGTCTGTGCCCCTGACCGAGACATGGCAAGACGAACTGGAGTTGGTCCCCGGGTGCTGCATGGCGGCTGCCCACTGCTCCTAGCTACACAGCTAGGATGGGTTAAATGCAGAGAAAGAATTTCCCCACAGGGATTAATAAAGTAGTTAAGGAAAAAAAAGGACTTGATTTTCCTTGTCCTTTGTAAAACAGAAAAGTACTTATTCCACGCTTGAGGGTGGATTAGGAAAATTGTTTTTAAAATTATTTTCTATCAGCAATAAAATGTACTATCTAAAATGGAAGGAATCCGTCTGTCCCTTGGCGACCGGACGAACAGCGCCACTCTGCCTTTACAATCCGCATTGTGGTAGGAGGGGGAATTACACCCGAATTGGCATTGCACTAGTTAGTGAAATAAACAGGGTCTCTTTCTCCTCGCCGCCCTCCGCGCCTCCGTCATGCTGAAAGATGCATAGGGGGGAGTAGCCGCTGTAGAAAATATGACAAATATTTTGACAGATCTTTTAAATTACACTACCGTTCAAAAGTTTGGGATCACATTGAAATGTCCATATTTTTGAAGGAAAAGCACTGTACTTTTCAATGAAGATAACTTTAAACTAGTCTTAACTTTAAAGAAATACACTCTATACATTGCTAATGTGGTAAATGACTATTCTAGCTGCAAATGTCTGGTTTTTGGTGCAATATCTACATAGGTGTATAGAGGCCCATTTCAAGCGACTATCACTCCAGTGTTCTAATGGTACAATGTGTTTGCTCATTGGCTCAGAAGGCTAATTGATGATTAGAAAACCCTTGTGCAATCATGTTCACACATCTGAAAACAGTTTAGCTCGTTACAGAAGCTACAAAACTGACCTTCCTTTGAGCAGATTGAGTTTCTGGAGCATCACATTTGTGGGGTCAATTAAACGCTCAAAATGGCCAGAAAAAGAGAACTTTCATCTGAAACTCGACAGTCTATTCTTGTTCTTCGAAATGAAGGCTATTCCATGCGAGAAATTGCTAAGAAATTGAAGATTTCCTACACCGGTGTGTACTACTCCCTTCAGAGGACAGCACAAACAGGCTCTAACCAGAGTAGAAAAAGAAGTGGGAGGCCGCGTTGCACAACTGAGCAAGAAGATAAGTACATTAGAGTCTCTAGTTTGAGAAACAGACGCCTCACAGGTCCCCAACTGGCATCTTCATTAAATAGTACCCGCAAAACACCAGTGTCAACATCTACAGTGAAGAGGCGGCTGCAGGATTCTGGGCTTCAGGGCAGAGTGGCAAAGAAAAAGCCATATCTGAGACTGACCAATAAAAGAAAAAGATTAAGATGGGCAAAAGAACACAGACATTGGACAGAGGAAGACTGGAAAAAAGTGTTGTGGACGGATGAATCCAAGTTTGAGGTGTTTGGATCACAAAGAAGAACGTTTGTGAGACGCAGAACAAATGAAAAGATGCTGGAAGAATGCCTGACGCCATCTGTTAAGCATGGTGGAGGTAATGTGATGGTCTGGGGTTGCTTTGGTGCTGGTAAGGTGGGAGATTTGTACAGGGTAAAAGGGATTCTGAATAAGGAAGGCTATCACTCCATTTTGCAACGCCATGCCATACCCAGTGGACAGCGCTTGATTGGAGCCAATTTCATCCTACAACAGGACAATGACCCTAAACACACCTCCAAATTGTGCAAGAACTATTTAGAGCAGAAGCAGGCAGCTGGTATTCTATCGGTAATGGAGTGGCCAGCGCAGTCACCAGATCTGAACCCCATTGAGCTGTTGTGGGAGCAGCTTGACCGTATGGTACGCAAGAAGTGCCCATCCAACCAATCCAACTTGTGGGAGCTGCTTCTGGAAGCGTGGGGTGCAATTTCTCCAGATTACCTCAACAAATTAACAGCTAGAATGCCAAAGGTCTGCAATGCTGTAATTGCTGCAAATGGAGGATTCTTTGACGAAAGCAAAGTTTGATGTAAAAAAAATCTTATTTCAAATACAAATCATTATTTCTAACCTTGTCAATGTCTTGACTCTATTTTCTATTCATTTCACAACATATGGTGGTGAATAAGTGTGACTTTTCATGGAAAACACAAAATTGTTTGGGTGATCCCAAACTTTTGAACGGTAGTGTAAATATTTGAAAAATCATTTTATGCCCCCCCCCCCACCACCACCACCACCCCCCCCAGCACGGCAAATTGGCTGGTCGCTTTGGGACTTTGGGAACTCCTGCAGGCGCACACGCACACTCACACAGGCGCATAGACACGTAACACAGACGCACACAGTTGGAATGCTGCCCGGCTTGCAGCAGTAGTTGCAGAGAGATGGTTGAGAAGCTGAAAAGATTTCCCAGAAGATATCTTATCTAATTCTGCTAAAGACAACACTTCCATTGTTTGCTATCATGTAGACCAAGATGATGTAGAAACACACACACACACACACACAACCACATATGTGACAATATACATACACACAGTCAGATAGAAACAAATAAATACACATTGAGTATTTAGCACACATGAATGTAAAAAAACAAACAGACAAGCAGATGTACTCATAAATACACACCTTCCTACACACAAGCATACCTCTCTTCACACATGCAAATATAATACTCGAGAGGGAGTTTTTGTCAAATTCACTCACAGTCCCCAAGTAATAATGCTCAAAATGAGGGGAGAAGATCTGAAACTAATTCAAGTTAGATGATTTATGATCTCCATACCAATCCCAGTATGGATGAAGCTCTCTGCGTACACGCATATGCATCCATGCACACATCAGAGACTCACACAAACATTGACATATGCACTGTGAATATATTCTATCTAAAGAGAGAATGAGAACATTTAGATCAGAGCTCACTTATTTTTTCTGGGCTCATTACACTATGATCCTCCTTGCCCTATAAAGTCTGTTTATCATGAGAGGTACAACCGAAAAGTCTCTGTTTTGGCCAAGTCTTGCCAAACCATATCGAGCAGAAGACAGACTATATATGAACAGCATGAAATCCCAAAATTGGTGTCAAAGTGGCACCAAATAATTTTTAAAATGCATTTTCTACAAACCATCATCATCATCATTGGCAGTCACTCGGGGTCGAGTATGACTGTCCTCCTTCTAGGGCCTTGTAGGTCTTCAGGTGGGTGTAGATCCTTGCAGAAGGATCTACACGTGACAGCTTTTTATGTGGGTGTCTGATGCCCCTGCAGCCACCACACGCCCCTTGGCAGGGGGTGGCCAGAGTCCAGTGGCATGGAGAACCACCCTCCCACATGGGGACCACCCTCTGTTGAAGCCTTCATCCGCCTTCACTGCCGTTGTGACCTGGAGACATCTTCCACCAGTTCCGCCATTGAGGTCTTCGTTGGATCGTGCTTTGTCTGGAACCTCCCCCTTGACCTGTCCGCCTTGGGTGACCCTACCAGGAGCCAAGCTCTGGATGGCATAGCGCTTAGGATCACTGGTACGCGCAGGCTTCTCCACCACGGCAAGGTGGCGATCCAGGGGAAGTTTACAAACCATTTTGTGATCAGAGAAGTGGTGAAAATGTGACACAACAATGGTGTTGATGTGCCGGCATTTAGCTGCTCTCTGTTTCTGATAACTGTTATCGCAGCCAGGTGTCCCAGTTGGACAGACTGGGACACTTGTATCAGGGGATGAAAAAGGCTAAATAAAGGTTGAATAAAGTTCGAAAAAGAAAAAAAAGCGTTCAGTTGATACCCCTGTGTGACCCTTTCGGTGACATCTGTGTGTGACCTCCCGTCCAGGTTGCAGAGCAGCTGATGACCATTGCCTACGAGAGCGGAGTCAACCTGTTCGACACAGCAGAGGTCTACGCGGGTGGCAAGTAAGAGTTTCACACAACCTCAGCTTCACAACCATGTTCCCTACAACACAGTAAAGTAGGACTTAGGAAGAGACATGTTTCTTGTTTGAAAAGTGTAAAACATGGCCCACAGGGCTCCTTCAGGGAATGTTTTGATCTTTTATATATATATGGAGGTTGGTTCCCTTAGCAGCACCTCCAGATTAACTGCTTGCTGAAAAAACATGTCAGTGGATTAAGTACTCTGGTAGAAAACTCCCCCCCCCCCCCGTGCAAAACAAGAACGACATTTAGCCAGCGAAAGAGCTTTTAACATCAAAAGGCACCATCAGAGGCCGACTGTGTTCTTCTGAGCCAAGCATCTTCCTGCCTTTTGAGGAGAACGCACACTGGCGTACCACCATATTACGGCGCTAGATAGGAAGTGACATTTGAATTCGGGGGGGGGGGGTTCTGTGAATTTAAAGTTCGATTTCATAACACATCCTCGTGTCCGTTGCCTTGCAGGGCTGAGGTCATCCTAGGAAACATTATCAAAAAGAAATGCTGGAGGTAACATCGACTTGCATGTGTGTGTCTGCGTCAGCAGTGAGACAAAGGGGCGCCAGCGTGTGTGTATGTTGTATAAAAGAGGCTGGGAGAGAAAGAGAAAGGACTTTGACGTAGAGTGCTGGAGACGTAGCAGGAAATAAATACCTTGTGATTGTGTATTTTTGTGCTTGCATGTGTATGTGTATATATTACAGAGAAAGAAGGTCAACTATGTAGTATGTTTTCTTCACAATGTAAGAGGCAATAATTACAGAGAAGCTGAGGGTGTGTGTGTGTGTGTGTGTGTGAGAGAGAGAGAGAGAGTGTGTGTGTGTGTGTGTCAATGTGTGCTGTGTGTGTGTTGGTTTGTGTGTGTGTGACTGAGTGACAAGTGACAGAGAGAGAGAGAGAGGTGTCTGTGATATAGAGACAACATAGCAGGGCTCTGTTACAGACAAGAACTTTGATTTGTGAACATTTTGTTCGAATAAGACAGGGTTAATAATCAGCACAAATTATGTAAACGCAACACACACACATATGCAGGTGCAGACATAGCAGCACACAGAGACATTCAGTGTAATGTGCCGCACAGTCTGGCAAATCACAGTGGCTTCCAGATGCAGGCCTACTATTTCAGATGCTCTCTATCGCAGCATCACTACTGTAGGTGTTCAAGTGTTCCCTTTCAGGGAGGTGTTTTGAGTCGATAGCTTCTCATTATTGATCCCCCGGACCGGCAGGGAGTCAAGGGCATTACAATGAGAGGGGATTCTGACAGAGAGGAACCGTGGGAGTGTGTTTGTCTTTTTTTGTAGACATTTGCATGTGTGTGTGTGTGTGTGTGTGTATGGGTATTATTCACATGCATGTACTCATGTTCTTTGTCCTTTTCTCTGTGCCCGCACGCCAGTCCTGCATGCAGTGTGCTGGTAGAGTTAGTCTACATGTGTGAGAATGTGTAGTGTTTTTTGCCGGTGCTGGCTAAACGCTCCATCATTATGTAACCGTTGCCGACTTTCGCTCACCAGTAGGCGGTGGATAACCGTGCTGTAAGGACACAATGAACTTCACAGCCCAGTCTGTCTGATTTAATTCAAGAACATGCAGTAGGTTTGAATGAATAGATTTGCAAGCATAGAAAAGAGCTTTTGACAATAATAGACTTCAGCGTTTTTTTAATATGTTCCCCCAAACTGCACTTCTTCTTCATTGCTTGTCCTCTGTTACTCTCCGTCTGTACTTTCTTAGGCGGTCCAGTTTGGTCATCACAACTAAACTCTACTGGGGAGGAAAGTGAGTAAAGGCAACCTTTATTCCTCAGTCAGCGACCCAAGGTTCGGCAAAAAACTTTATCGTTGGCACATTAGAAAAATCAGAAGTAGCATCTTGCTTTATTAGATGTTCATGGCATCAAATAGATCCAGCAGAAGTGAGTCACTATCTTGATTGATACTGAGACAGTGTCAGTTAAACACGAACACAAAATCCATTGCAAACGTTCAGAATGGAGCAGTCTTTAAGGTATACACAAAGGCAATAAATATCATCACAATATTAAAGAAATATTTTGATGACCATTTTCTTTCCTTCACTTCCATGAGTAGCAGCTTGTCACAAGAAAAACCAACCTCAATTCAGATTCTGTGAGTTAGAACGGAAGGCACGTGCACACACATACACACACACAACCATAAATGTGGGGGTTTGCATCACTGGCAGACAGAATGGATGCCACAGGGTTTAGACTATGCTGAAGAATAATTTATATTCTTTTCTGTTACTGACAACATAACTGATGTCAAAGTCCCAAGTATCTGTTGCTTCGTGTAGGTAACATCCACATCTGTACTCAGTAGAAGGGTAGTAAACTGAGCTTCCAAGCGCCACACGGATGCACCGTCGCCCAGTCAGTCATACAGGGAAAGAAACACAGCTGTGACCCTCCCTCACAAATTATACACAGATGTACAAGCCCATCAAACAGTATGGTGTAAACACCGGCTCATACCGTCACACTTTCCCTTTTTAAGTCAAATTAATATCTGAAGGGAGTCCAGGTAGCGTAGTGGTCTATTCCGTTGCCTACCAACATGGGGCTCGCTGGTTCGAATCCCCGTGTTACCTCCGGCTTGGTCTGGTGTCCCTACAGACACAATTGGCCGTGTCTGCGGGTGGGAAGCCAGATGTGGGTATGAGTCCTGGTCGCTAAACTAGTGCCTCCTCTGGTCGGTCGGGGCGCCTGTTCAGGGGGGAGGGGGAACTGGGGGAAATAGCGTGATCCTCCCATGTGCTACGTTCCCCTGGCGAAATTCCTCACTGTCAGGTGAAAAGAAGCAGCTGGTGACTCCACATGTATCGGAGGAGGCATGTGGTAGTCTGCAGCCCTCCCTGTATCAGCAGAGGGGGTGGAGCAACAACCGGGACGGCTCGGAAGAGTGGGGTAATTGGCCGGATACAATTGGGGGGGGATCCCCCCCAAAAAAATTAATATCTGAAAGTATGAGGAGAAATGACACAATCCTATCATACACACGATAAAATATTAACACACCTACCCATGATAAACAAACATTTGTGCACATAAACACACACAGGTATACTAAACACATCCTTGTGCACACATGCCCAGGCAAGTACAGACACACAGGCAGCTACTGCAAACACCTGATTTATGTTCAGCAGCAGTTTCACCGGGATGTCTCTCCCCACAGGGCAGAGACGGAGAGAGGACTGTCTAGGAAACACATCATTGAAGGTGAGTCAGCTGCACACGCTATACAAAACGAGCACAAACGGTGATTATGCAAGCTTTTGTATTTACAGTTGTGAAAAGACAAGACAGCATAAAACAGAACCAAGCAATACATTTTAATCATAACTCTAGGCTTCTTCTTTCCCCTATACAGTACTTTATTTTCTTATCTGTTTAGTTTTTTTAAAGGTCAACAAAGCAGCCCAATTTAGATAGACTGAGTTTTAATTGAGAGTTCAAAAATGCCAGAATATGGGGAAAATGTTGGGATGGCCTATAGGTATCAAACCACGGCACGCAGTTTTTGTTTTACCTTTGGGAATAACTCGGTCTACTCTGGACAACCCTCAAGTCAACATGAAGGGAAGCGAGAGCGCTAATCTTTTATACTAAATATTAAATTATAGAAAACGTTAAATAAAACTATAGAAAATCAAACAAAAACTATGCAAATACCACTATCAAATCAGAATTACCGAAAAATACAAAAATATGTAACTGGTGTCTCGATAACTGCTGTCGTCCCTTGATTTTCTCATCCCTCCATTCTTCCTCCCACCCATCCAAACTACTCCACCTCTCTCTCTCTCTCTCTCTCTCTCTCTCTCTCTCTCTCTCTCTCTCTCTCTCTCTCTCTCTCTCTCTCTCTCTCTCTCTCTCTCTCTCTCTCCCCCTCACTCTCTTTCAATATGTCTCTCACTCAAATACCCCCCAAAGGAAGAATCTGTTTTTTTTTTTCATAGTAGAAGGTGGAAGGGTGTAGCCAGGGGGTTGTGACTCGTATCACATAGCCAAGCCTATGACAATCCACGGTTGTAATAACGCAGTTATAACCACAGAAGCAGCACTTGGGTGAAAGTCACTGCTTTGCATATAGATTGGGCTAAAACGTCAAGATAAGCACCAGGTTGATGTCCATGACCTTGATGTGTCCAGGTACATCAGTATTCAGTGAAAAGAAGTTGTTTTAGTGGTGTGTAGACCTTTAAATAAATCAGGACCTGCAGAACCAGGTACGTTTAAATTGAATCTAAGGTAGAATTGGAAGCTCGACTGCTGCAAGTACAAATCAATTTCCTATTCTTAAAGTAAAGAAAGTACATGGGAACTCATTCATCGCCCTCTTTTTTCGCTCTCTCTCTCTCTTTCTCTCTAACCCTCTCCCTCTCTCTCTCTGTCTCAGGTTTGAAGGGCTCGCTACAGAGGATGCAGTTGGAATATGTAGATGTTGTTTTTGCCAACCGCCCAGACCCAAACACACCCATGGAGGGTGAGTCAGCCTATCTCCTCTATGGATCCTGACTAAGTAGCTAATCACATCAGATCAAATGTCACTTGAATGCCCAAATCAAGTGTAACTGATGTTTCTGTCATATCACAATGTAATGGCTTCACCATGGGGTTAAAATGCCCAAGTGGGTGATGTCACACTAAAGACGTCAACGCCATTTCACTTAATTTGCTCTCCTAATCCCTTTCCTCATTCGCACACCTTATTTTCTCCCTCTATTCCTTTCTTCCACTTGATGTGAACTCTCCTGCTGAATTGTCAGAAAAATGATTTGAGGAGCATTGTGTTGTGTACAGTTTTCTTTTTTTATGTCAGACTGGGGGAGAGGAAACAAGAAAGAGAGAAACAAGAAAATGAGAGCTAGAGGGCAGGAAGCCTTGGAGAGCGATAGAAAAGAAAGCTGTTCTAGACTGACAGAGAGGCTTGTTTTTTGGGTTTTTTTTTTTTTTTTTTTTTTACTTAGACAGAAGTACTACTACTTTCGGCTGTTCCCGTTAGGGGTTGCCACAGCAGATCATCCATCTCCATTTCTTCCTGTCCTCTGCATCATCCTCTGTCACACCAGCCACCTGCATGTCCTCCCTCACCACATCCATCAACCACCTCTTTGGCCTTCCTCTTTTCCTCACCCCTGGCAGCTTCGTATTCACATACATACATACATACATACATACATACATACATACATACATACATACATACATACATACATACATACATACATACATACATACATACATACATAGACACAGAAATAACATTACCTAAAAACATTACTAAACATTAATTCATTGTCCATCACTGAACAAATGACATCATTATAACACCACTGACTGATTCATTAATTTGTGAAAATTAAAATCAAT